>NW_008355785.1:61389-84776 GCF_000622305.1 Nannospalax galili | reverse complement strand
GGTCTCCCTGTTGCCCCAGCTGGCCTGGAACTCACTGTGTAGACCAGGCTGGCCTTGAACTCAGAGATCCACCTACCTCTGCCTCCTGAGTGCTGGGATTAAAGGCGTGCACCATCGTGCCCTGCTTGACCCCTTCTCTTAAAAAATTTACTATATTATTATTATTACTATTATTATTATTATTATTATACCATTGGGGGGGCATGTGTGACGTGTACCTGTGTGGAAGTCAGAGGACTGCTTTGTGGAGTTGATGCTCTCCTTCCACGGGTTCTGGGGTTCAGTCTTGCATAGCAAGCTCTTTCCCCACTCACCATCTTATCAGCCCTTAAACCACATCGACTCACCTGCTTTGTCTTCTTCTTCTTCTTCTTTTTTGATGTCCCAACAAGGCTAGTTAGCAAAGGGTTGATTACAGGAGCTTGACCAATTTACCTGTGTCCACACCCCTCACCCAGCAACCATTCACTGTATATAGAACCTCAGAAGGGGTGGGGCCTTGTGAATCCCTCAAGCTGGGGTTTTAATTGGGGTGTTGAAAGCCAGCCTAATCTGCAGAGGGTCGTACCAGCCAAAAGACCACAAGTACGTAAGATCTGCACAGTGTATGCTGGGGTGCAGGGGCCACTTGGGGAGTATGTAGTTGCCCACAGGAGGTGGTCACAAGAGGAAGCCAAATGAGGTGGGTATCTGGATTTGCCACAGTGAGGAAGTGGGCAGAGACAGAGAACTGGAGACTGATGGGGAGGCCAAGCCCAGCTGTGGCCTGGGAAATTCTGACACGCCCAGCCAAGGTTGCATGAAATGGCAGGCGTTCACCAAGCAGGTGTAGCTCACAGTAGAGAGGAGGAAACCATTGTGCCGTAGAAGGGTAGAGTTGAGTCAGTCCAGAAAGGACCTTTGTCTATTTCTTAACAGCTTTATTGAGAAACACTAACACTCTGTACAATTTACAGTTCATCTTTTAAAAGTGTGTCACTCTGGGGGCTGGGGAGATGGTCCAGCCATTAAGGTCCTTACTGTGAAAATGGAAACACAAGTTAGGATCACTCATGTTAAAAGCTGGGCACAGGGGGCTGGAGAGATGGCTCAGTGGTTAAGAGCACTGACTGCTCTTGCAAAGAACCTAGGTTGGGTTCCCAGTACCCACATGTCAGCTCACAAACTTCTGTAACTCCAGTTCCGTTGGGTCCAACGCCTTCTTCTGGCCTCCATGGGCATTGCATGACACAGAGACAGATAAAATACTCATACAAATAAAATAAAAAGAAATAAGTCCAAAGAAACTTAAAGAATTTTTAAAAGATCTGCTTGTTTCTAATTTATGTGTATGTTGGTGTGCCTGAGTATATTGTGTGTGCACTGTGCATACAGGTGTCCATGGAGGCCAGAAGAGGGAGTCAGATCCCTCAGAACTGGAGTTACAGGTAGTTGTGAATGACCTGACGTGGGTGCTTGGAACCTAGCCCAGGTCCTCTTGCAAGAGCAGCCAGTGATCTAACCACTGAGCCATCTCTCAAGCCCCCACCTTCCACCTTTTGTTTGAGATATGCAGGACAGACTAGCTATTCCACAAGCTTTCAGGGATCCTGCTGTCTCTGCTACTCATGTCCCTGTTACTGGGATTACAGGTGAACACCACCAAGCCCAGCTCTTTCCATAGGCTCTGAGGATCAGGATTCAGGTTGGCAAGTTCTTTACCCCTGAGCTGTCACCACAGCCCAGCTGTCTACACATCTTGTCTATTACAGATAACATTGCTTAATCACCATGTGTAAGGTTTTGTGTGTAGCAGGGCTCTGCAGCAATGAAAATCTACCTTGGGCTACATTAGCAAATTTCTGGTTATTCTGGAGGACACAGTCTCCTTTCACATGTCAAGCAGGCCTGTGAATCCAATTCCAGGGCCTGAGGACCTCAAGCACCATCCCCACCCTGTGAACAGGCAGAGGCTCAGACCTAGCTGCAATATGCGATTCTCTTTCTTTAGAGTGAAGACCCGTAAGCTGCAAGCCACTGGGAGATCAAAGGGTATGGATGATGAAGACTCCGTCATGGGCACAGTCAATTGGGTGAGTGGTGTGAGCATCCTGTCATACACGGGGCCCTCTGTGTAAGGCCATTTGGCAAGTTCACACTGAACCCCTTGGCATCACCACAGACCTGTCTCTCCCGGTCACCAGGAAGACACACATAGGAATTGCCTTCTTCCCTGGTTTCTCCCTCATCTCCAATCTAAAACTCACTGCGACTTTCCAACCGTCCTGCTAAGTAAAGATAACTAACTGAGATTACAGGCATGAGCCACAATGCCCAGCTTCCTCCTTCACTTTTGAACCCAGTTTCTCACACTTCTGCCAGGTGTGAGCATCCCACCTGAGTGTGTGCCTGTGTCTTTGTCCTCTGTTATAATCCACTGGCCAACCTTGCTGCCTGACTCAAAGCTGTTTACAGTCAATACATTTTGTTTTTACTGTCCTGAGCAGGAGAGCTGGCTCAGGGGGTGATGGTTCCTACTGCCTCACTTGACAGCCTGAGCTCGGTGCAGAGAGACAGCCAACTTCCACAGCTTGTACTCCACAGTCCACACATGCACACAAACACACACATATGCACATACACACAATAAAAAATTTTTTTAATGTCCCAGTATCCACTAAAGCAAAGCCTTCCTCTTTAATCTCCTTCAAAAGCACCTTGATTCGTCTGGTCTGTTTTGTGTTCTGATTCTGTTTTTGTTTTGGAGTTCTTTGAGACAGGGTCTCCCTGTAGCCCCAGTCAGCCTAGATTTAGTTCTGTAGACTAAGTTGGACTTGATCTCACAGAGATCCACCTGCCTCTGCCTCTCCAGGGCTGGGAGTAAAGGCATGCACCTCCCCCCTCCCCACCGCCATGCCTGGCTACTTTGACTATTTGGGGGCCCTTCTTTTTAAATATTTTATTACTATGTTTATTTTATGTGTGTGAGTGTATTTCCTACGTGTACACCTATGTCAGCAATGTGCTTGGAGGTCAGAAGAGGGCGTCAGATCGTCTGGAACTGGCGTTACAGGTGGTTGTGAGCTGCCAAGCGGGCACTGGGAACTAAACCCAGGTCCTCTGCAGGAGCAGCCAGTGCTCTAACCACTGAGCATCTCTCCAGCCCAGGGTTCTTCTTTTTTCCATTTACAATTAGAACCAGTTTATCAAGTCCAAAAAATACTTCTGTTAGTGTTTTGAATGGAATTACATTGATTCTATGCCTGAATTTGTGAAGAATGTATTTGTTTATGAATCCAAGTCTTCTCATCCATACAAACAGATATGCAAGGGCTGGAGAGATGGCTCAGCAGTTAAGAACACTGGCTGTTCTTGCAGAAGACCCGGGTTCGAATCCCAGCACCCACATGGCAGCTAACAACTGTCCGTAACTCCAGTCCCAGGGAATCTGACAGCCTCTTCTGACCTCCGTGGGCATTGCACTTACCTACATGCAGGCAGCACACGCATACACATAAAAATAATAAATAAAATATTTTTTAAAAACAGATATGCAATTTATTGGGGACCTAAACAGAACAGGAGGTGGATATGATCAAAATACACTGTACACATGCATGTAATTTCAAAAGAATAAATAAAAACATTTAATACAATGACAAAATCTTTTGAGTGTTTTCAAGATAGATGGATTTTTTTTTTCACATTGGTCTTTTTTGTTATTTTTCTCCCTAACTCTCCTGGATTTTTTCTTGCTTTTTTTTAAAAAAAAATTACTTCTTTTTTGGGATTGTAAATGCTGTTCATTTGTTTTGCAACACTGGGGATTGAACCCAGAACTTCATGCGTGTGCTAGGCACTAATCTATGTCTCCAGACCTGTTTCTCTTCTATTTATTATTTTTCATTTTGAGATAGGCTCTCTCTAAGTGTCCGAGACTGACCCTAAACTCACTTACCCAGGCAGACCTTGAACTTTTGATATTTCTGCCTCAGCTGGGATTACTGTCATATACCACCAGGCCCAGACAATGTTATCTTTTAAAAAATATTTTATTTATTATTTTTTTTTATTTATTTTATGTGTATGAGTGTATTGCCTGCATGTACGTGAGTGCACCTGTGTCGTGCAACGCTGTGGCGGTCAGAAGAGGGCTTCAGATTCCCCTGGAACTGGAGTTGAGGACAGTTTGTAGCCTCCATGTGGGTGCTGGGAATCGAACCCGGGTCCTCTGCAAGAGCAGTCAGTGCTCTTAACTGCTGAGCCATCTCTCCAGCCCCGATGTTATCTTTTTTAAAAGTGCATTTTCTGATGGCTTGCTGCAGGAATCCAGAATGAAAGTAATTTCTGCAATTTTTCAAAAGTTTTAAAAAATATTTTATTTTTATGTGTTATGCTTGTATTGCCTGCATGTATATAGATCCACCCTTCTTGTGCAATGCCTTCATAGGACAGAAGAGGCCATAGAATTCCCTGGAACTGGAGTTTCAGACAGTTGTTAGCAGCCATGTGGGTGCTGGGATTCGAACCTGGGTCTTCTGCAAGAGCAGTTGGTGTTCTTAACCTCTGAGTCATCTCTCCAGCCCAATTTCTGCAATTTAAAAATATTAAAAGTTGGCACTGGGAGACAGAGACAGGTGGATCTCTGTGAGTTCAAGGCCAGCCTGATCTACATAGCGAATTCCAGGCCAGCTGGGGCTACAGGGAGACCAAGTCTCAAAAACACACACACACACACACACACACACACACACACACACACACAATGTATATCAAATATATATTATATATTAAAAGTTGGTTTTCATGTTGCTTAGAACAGTTTTGTTTTGCTAGTTGAAGAATTCTTAGGTCTTATTTGGTTTGGGGGTTTTTTGTTTTTTTTGGTTTTTTGGGGGTTTGTTTTTGTCTTTTTGAGACAGGGTCTCCCCATAGCCCCAGCTGTCCCAGAACTCACTATGTGGACCAGGCTGGCCTTGAACTCACAGAGATCTGCCTGCCTCTGCCTCCCGAGTGCTGGGACTAAAGGTGTGCACCACCACACTGGCTCTTAGGTCTTGTTTGTAAGCCTACTAGCTTGTTCTTTTTCAAAATACAGACTGCAGACAGCAAGGCACAGATAAATCTCTTGTCCGTGTGTCCACGTGTCGGAGGGGTGCGCGTGCACGTGTGCCCACACACCTGTGGAGGCAGAGGACACTCTCTGGTGCTATTCCATAGAAGCCATCCACTTTGTGGGGCCTTCACTGGCCTGGAGCTTACCAAGTGGGCTAGTATGGTTGGCCAGTGAGCCCCAGAGATCTGCCTCTCTCTGCCTCTCCAGCATTGGGATTATAAGCGTGGCCCCACCACACCCAGCTTTTTTAACCTGGGTTCTGGAAATCTACTCAGGTCCCTGGACTTGCAAGGCAAGCACTTGAGGGACCGGGCCATCTCTCCAGATCCGCATCTTTTTATCTTATTTTGAGAATTTCATACATGAGTAACTGTATTTATGTCATTTCCTCCTCTCTCTGTCCCACTCCAATTCATCCTGTCTCCCTTACATCCCCATCTCAAATTCATGTCCTCGTCTATAATTATTATTTGTGTGTGTGTGTATGTGTGTGTGTGTGTGTGCATGTGGTGTAAAACCTACAGATTCCAGTTCATGATGCCCTACGTAGATGGTGTAGGGCTGAGCACTTAAGACTTGAGCAACCCTGAGCCTTTTTCTTTGGGCTCCCCGCTGAAGAAAGCCAACCCTCCCTCCCTCAGCAGCTACTGACTGCCCATAACTCTTCATCTAGGACTGCGGCCTTCGAAACCTTTCCTATCCCTGTTGACTTGTGTAATCTTGTGCACATCTTGTGCAGACAACCATATTGTTGCTATTTCACAGGTGCAACATCCCTACATCTAAAAGACACTATCTCACTGCCAGCCTCCCAGTCAGAATAATACTGGAGGATTGCCATACCAGGCCACATTTTTATTTTATGAAATATTTCTTTCAAGAATTAATCCATCCTTGTAGGCAGCTGGTATTGAAGAAGAAACACCTGGCCTCACATGACTTTGTGGATATGTTTTCCTTTGGAGAGATTTCAGATTTCAACAAATGACCCACTTTCCTGAAACGCCCACTTTGATGAGAAAGTTGAGGACGCCCAGTGCCAGTGCCAGCCGGCCAAGACGGACAGTACCTGAAAGGGGGAGTGAGGATTGAAAGAAAGAAAAAGAGACAGAAAAGATGCTTGGGAGGACTGACAGTAAATACTGCAGCCCTGGTTTATTTCAGCTCCACCTTTTTATACAGAAGAACTCAATTAGTTTCCACAGCTGTTTTTCCCACCTGTATCTGAGGGTCAAGGAGCGATCAGATCAAAGGCTCTTTGATCTTTTTGTTTACCACTATTGCCTCCAGGTCAGGTATTGTGAGGCTCTCCATATAAACACATTCCTCCTGAATAGGCAGATTAGGTACTGGTTTGCATAACACAAACTCAGTACAAGGCTGCCACAGCTCAATGCACATAATAGATTAGCAGCTCCCGACAGCCCAGCCTTAACCTCATTTAGCAAAGGAAGTCGAACAAGTCTGTGCAACACCTTAGGCTGTGGACAGCTTATGGCTGTGGATGGTTTGATCAGCAGAAAGCTGTTTTTCACTTCCCCACTGTCTCAACACTGATGTGGTTGGATCCCTTTGCTGGGCCCCCCAGGGCCTTCTGTGTAACTGTACATCTCCCTCAATGACACCTAGCTCTCTGGGGTACCACCTGCCTAGGTGTGGGGAATCATCCTATTAATTACAATAATTTTCCTGTAGAAAGTAAGATATTTTAGGGTTGGGGTATAGGGCAGTTGGTAGAATGTTTGCTTAGCATGCATAAAGCCCTGGGTTGGATCCCTAACACTTGCATAAGCTAGGTATGGTGACACATGCCTGTAATTCCAGCAGTTTGGAAGTAGAGGCAGGAGGATTACGAGTTTGAGGTCATCCTTGACTACATAAGTTTGAGGCCACTCTGGGCTATGCGAGACCCTATCTCAATCAATCAATTAATAAGAAATCAAAGTATTTTAAATAATTTTCAATTCAAAAATGCCACATTCTCAAAATTATGTGTATTTATTTATTGCCCAGGCTGCTCTTGAATTTACTGTCCTCCTGCCTCAGACTCAAGGTTGCTGGGATTATAAGCACACATCACCAGGACCAGCTAAACTTGTTATTATAAATTCATGTTGTTTTAAAAAATATTTTATTTATTTTTTATTGTATGTGTATGAATATATTGCCTGCATGTATGTAAGTGTACCTGTGTCATGCAATGCCCATGGAGGTCAGAAGAGGGCATTAGATTCCCTGGAACTGGAGTTACAGATGGTTGTGAGCCACCATGTGGGTGCTGGGAACTGAGCTCAGGTCCTCTGCAAGAGCAGCCAGTGCTCTTAGCTGCTGAGCCCCATCTCCAGCCCCTATTGTTGAATTTTTTAAATGCATCTACTGATAGGATTTGTTAACCCTTAAGCTGTTGCAGTCATTAATGACAAACATGTTCCAGCATGCTTGCAAAAACCAAGCTGAGACCCTCGGCACTTCAGCCTGCAGATGTGGCTCAGGTTCAAACCTTGACCATGGAGATGATGACCCTGAGGGACCACAGGCCCTTCCGGTTTTTGTTTTTTTGTTTTCTGTCATCTGGAAGAGGGTGCAGAAATTCTGAATAGCTGCTTGGGGAATGATTGAGAGAAAACTTTTGTAAAATCATCAGAGCCTAGTGCTCTCTCCATGCAATTTTTCTTTTAAAGGAAATGTTTTTAATTATATTTATTTATTTTTGGTGCAGTCACAGCCCATATGTGGAGGTCAGAGGACAACTGGCAGACCTCTCCTTCTACCATTGAGCTGAGGTCATCTGACTTAGCAGCAAGCACCTTTACCCACTGAGCCATCTAGCCAGTCATCTGTGTGACTTTCTTATTATTTTTATTTGGTTTTTTACTTATCTTTTTTTTTTTTTTTTTTGAGACAGGGTCTCCCTCTAGCCCAAGCTGTCCTAGAACTCACTATATAGACCAGGCTGGCCTTGAACTCACAGAGATCTGCCTGCCCCCGCCTCCTGAGTGCTGGGATTAAAACTGAAGTTTTCCACTTTTTATGAAGATTTTAGCTGTTGTTCTCTTGCCTTTATGTTATTTTATTGACATCACTTTTCCTTTATATTCTTGATGTAAGTTACTGGTGACAGTCCCTCTTTTCTTTTAGCTAAATCTTGTTAGTGGTCTATCTTATGATCCATTTCAAAGAACCAACTTCCTTCCTTCCTTCCTTCCCTCCTTCCTTCCTTCCTTCCTTCCTTCCTTCATTTATTTATTGAACTCCTCATCCTCCTGCCTTTGCCACCTGAGTGCCCCTCCGTGCCCAGACTCTTGCTTTGTTTTGTTTTTGTGAGACAGCATCTCACTGTGTAACTCTGGGTGTCCTGGAACTCGCTTTGTAGACCATCCTGGCCTCAAACACAGAGATGGACTAGCCTCTGCCTCCTGAGTGCTGGGATTGAAAGTGTGTGCCACCACACCCAGCCACACCGTTTTTCTCCCCTTTGGCATGAGTATATGTGTGGTGTGTGTGTGTGCACATGCACACATATGTGTATGCACATGTGTGTGGATAGAGGTTGACATCGGGTATCCTTCTTTATCACACTCCTTTTTATAAGGTGAGACACTAAGATATTCACATAGGGGCTGGAGAGATAGCTCTGCAGTTAAGAGCACTGGTCACTCTTGCAGAGGACCTGGGTTCGATTCCCAGCGCCCACATGGTAGATAACAACCATCTTTAACTCCAGTTCCAGGGGATCCAGTGCCCTCTCCTGGCCTCCACAGGCACACCACACACACACACACACACACACACACACACACACACACACACGCACACGCCCTGCATTTTTATTCCTCAAGAGTATGCTTGGAGGGTCTAGCAGGGGAATGCAACCACTCATATACCCTTGACTAAATAATAGTCCTCTATCGGGGAAGGTCGTCCTTTAAGATGGAGCACATGGCTTCAGGGGAGAGCTTATAGAAAGGTGATGGAGGAAGGGACACCTGCCTAGCCAGTGCCATCAGCCAGATCAACCCCCATGATCCGGAGTGAGATGTCACATCCTGCTTCTTTAGACCTGATGTGACTTCCTTGTTTTTCAGGGTGCCAGGCAAGAGCCCTGGCCAGACAGTCCCGGAAACCAGGTGTCCCCTGCTGTGACTGTCCCATCTTCAGAACAACAACAGGAAAAACAACAGGAACTCCACTATGCCTCCCTCAACTTTCAGGGGATAAAGTTTAAAGAGCCTCAGGAAGCCACAAGCAGCACAGAATACTCAGAGATCAAGACAAGCAAGTGAGGGCTCACCACAGCTCAGTCCTGGCAGGAGGTGTCGCAGCCTGTGTGGTGGAAAGAAGATGTCAGAAGCTAATTGTTGAAGCACAAGAAACCCTTCTAAGTCTTGTATGAGCATCCTCGGGAATGGCAGAAAGAAGAGACATAGGGAACAGAAAGACTTGGGATCAATCCCCAGTTCCAGAACCTTCTGAAACATCATGAAGCAGTTCGCTCTGTCACTCTGTGCCTTGGTTTCCCATCTTATAAATCAGAGATCACATGCCCTACCTTAAAAGTGCTGTATTATGGAGATGGAAAGATGGCTCCATGGTTAAGAGCATGTGTATTGTTCTTACAGAAGACCCAAGTTCAGTTCCCAGCACCCATGTGGCAGCTCACAACCTCCTATAACTCCAGTTCTGGGGTGATCTGGCATCCTCTTTTAGTCTTCTTGGGTACTGTACATGTGGCATACCTACATGTAAATAAAAATAAATAAGTCTAAAAAAAAATGGTATTGGGGCTGGAGAGATGATTCACAAGTTAAGAGCAGGGGTTGCTCTGGCAGAGGACCAGGGTTTGGTTCCCAGCATCTACACGGTGGTTAACAACCTCCTGTAACTCCAGTTCCAGGGTACCTGCTGCCCTCTTCTGGCTTCCTTGGGCACTGCACACACGTGGTGCACTTATATACATGCTGGCAACATACTCATACACCAAATAAAAATAAAAACCAAAATAAAAATAAATCATTTTTAGATTATAGTAAAGAAACCAGTGTACAGACATCAGCCAACAGAGATTCCGCAGCAGGTTATGTGCTAAGTGCCTCCTTGAACAGAGCGCTCCTGTGGGCATGCTCCCCTGACCAGGTATGGTGAACAGGGCAGGAGAAACAGTAACATTCACCCCCACTTCAGGCGTTCCAGGGTGCCGCAGGAAAGATCAGCCCCTCAGCCTAGCAGTCGGTTCAGGATGTGTCTTTTTGGCTTTCTTGTTTCCCTTTGTTTTTGTGTTTTGTTTGAGACAGGGTCTCCCTGTAGCCCCAGCTGCCCTGGAACTCACTATGTAGACCAGGCTTGCCTCGAACTCACAGAGATCCACCTGCCTCTGCCTCCCAAATGCTGGGATTAAAGGCATGTGTGTGCATGCATGCGTGCATGTGCAGGTGAGTACAGGCACCTGCAGAGGCCAGAAGAGAGCATCAGATCCCCTGGAGCTAGAGTTAGAAGTGGTTGTGAACCACTCTATGTGGATCCAAACTTAGGTCCTCTGCAAGATTAGCAAACGCTCTTAGCCAGTGAGCTCTCTCTCCAGCCCTTTTTTTTTTCTTTCTTTCTTTCTTTTTTTTTCATTGTTTGTTTTGTTTTGTTTGATACAGGGTCTTGTGTAGCCCCAGCTGGCCTAGAATTCACTGTACAGCCAAGGATGACCTTGAACTCCTAATCCTCCTGCTTCTGCTTCCCAAGTGTTGTGACTGCAGGTGTGCCAATATCTGGCTGTGATGTGGTGTCTCCTCCCACTCCCCCAGGGCCACCCTCTTGCCCACCCTCTTCCAGTCCTTCCTGAATGTCTCTTCATCCCTGCCCTCTCATCATCTCATTCACAGGCCCCTGAAGATAATCCAACAGCCAAACAGCTGCCTCCATCTCATCTACACCCAAACACACCCATGTCTCCTGGCCAGAGACCGCAAACTGCAGGCACCTCCTTCCTCCTTGAAACCCACCTGGATCTTCTGCCCTCTTCCATCCACCAGAGGGCATATTCTTGGCATATCTTTCCCCTAAACCTTCTGTGTCACTTCAAACCACACAGTTCATTAGTTTTCTCATTGCTGTGGCATAACACCTGACGGAAACAAGTCAAAGGAAAAGAGGGTTTATTTGATGGAGCCACTGAATGGCTCAGTGGGTAAAAGAGCCTCCAGCCAAACCGGCCAACCTGAGTTTGATTTCAGGAGCCCACATGGTGGAAGGAGAGGACTGACTCCTGAGAGTAGTTCTTCAAGCTGTGCTCCTGCCCACCCCGTACAAACATAATTTTAATTTTTAATTATGGGGGGTGGCGGTTGTGCACATGACTGTGGAAGCCAAAAGGGGATGTCTGATTCCCCACCTGACACGGGTGTGCCCGGTCCTCTGCAAGAGCAGCACATACTCTTAACCGCCGAACCGTCTGTCCAGCCCCAAATGTAATTTAAAAATTAAACAAATGGTTTATATGGGACTTGATCGATGGCTCAGTGTTAATCAATACTTGCTGCTCTTTCAGAAAACCCATTTGATTCTCAGCACCACATGGGGCATCTCACAACCCCCCATAACTCCAGTTCCAGGGGATCTGACACCCTCTTTTAGCCTCTGAAGGCTGTGAACGACACAGGTGCACTTACATACATGCAGGCAAAACACACATACACATAAAATAAAAATATAAATAAATAAAAGTAAAGAAGTATAGAACACTGTCTGGGGATGTAGCTCAGTCGATAGAATTCTTACCTGGGCAAAGCCCTGGATTCAGGCTCCAGCCAGGTAAAAATGGGGTGCAGTGGCAAGTGGCATGCACCTGTAATCCCAACACTGGACAGGCGGAGACAAAAGAATCAGAAGTTCAAGGTCAGCCTTGGCTACACAGTGAATTCCAGGTGAGCCTGGGGTACATGAAAACATGGATCAAACTTTAATTGATTAATTCACTTTAAAAGTAAAGGGAATGGAGAGATTCTCACTGGTTCTACAAACACTTGCTGTACAATCATAAGAACCAGGGCTTGGATCCCAGCACCCAAGTACAAAGTTGGGTGTCTCATAAATGCCTGTTAATTACTGCTCTGAGGTCTCTGACACCCTATTCTGGCCTGATACATTCATACAGACACACATGCAAACACACACAGATAAATAAATAAAATAAATAAATCTTTAAAAAATTAAGTATAGTCAAGCATGGTGGTGCATGCCTTTAATCCCAGCACTTGGAAGACAAAAGTGAGTGACTCTCTGTGAGTCCGAGGCTAGCCTGTTCTACATAGTGAGTTCCAGGCCATCCAGGACTACTTAGTGAGACCCTAAATGAGATTAGCTGATGATTAATTAAAAGTAAAACATAAAACATTCTAAAGGAAATGTGAACTCTCTAGGTTAGCGTTCTGAAGAAATCCTGAGGGCAGAGAGTTAAGCAGCACAGCTAGGGTGAAGTGAGGACTTCTCAATGGCGTTAGCCCACATTGTGAGTTTTGGTTCTGTGTTCTTATGTGTGACCCTGGAAGTGAAAGTCCAGACTGTGAGTACAGTCCAAGGTGGGGAGTTCCAGAAGAGCCGAGCACACACCGAGTTTGTAACACAATGAGGGGGATCTGAAGAAAACCAAAGACAAAGAGGGAAATCCGAGCAGAGAGAATGGAAAAACCAGGAGGCTTTCCAGAGAAGTTGGACTGGCAGGTGAACGGGCCATGACCACAGGGAGTTAAGAAAGCTGATTTTAGAGCCTCTAATCACTAACTCTAACCCTAACCCTCTGCTTCATACTTGGTCAGCAGGGGAAGGGAGCGATTGAGTACAGCACGGAATGCAATCAAGCACAAAGTGCAGACATCTAGGGAAATGGATGATTTTTGCTAGTTGGAAGCCGCTGGTCACAGTGGATCCACAGTGAAGAGGAGAGCAGCAGTGGATTACAGCATGCTCGCACACTCCATGCTCAGCCTCTCTCCTTTACACTCAACCCTGGGCGCCGCCCATGAAAGGATGCTACTCACATTCAAGGTGGATCTTCCCACCTCAGCTAACTCAGTTAAGAAAATTCCCCACATGGGGTAGGAAAGATGGCTCTTGGGTTAGAGCACTGGCTGCTTTTGCAGAGGACCTGGGTTCAGTTCCCAGCACCCACATGGCAGCTCACAACTGCCTGTAACTCCAGTTCTAAGGGATCCAACACCCTCTTCTGATCTCTTTGGGCACCAGGTATGCACACGGCACACATACACTCATGCAGGCAAAACACTCATACACATAAAATAAAAATAAATCTTTTTCTTTAACAAAAAGAAAGAAGATCCCCCACAGGCAATCCCACAGTCAACCTAATCTAAAAAATTCCTCACTGAGACCCCTTTTCTTGGTGCCTCTAGATTGTGTTGACAGGCAAAACTATCACATTGGCTATGATGGCTAATCCTGGGTGTCAACTTGACTGGATCTGGGATTAACTGAAATGAGAGAGATCTTCTTGATTGGATCATCTGAAGACACAAGACACACCCTAAATGTGGGTGTTACCTTCTGATGGCAGCCAGTATAAAAGGCCAAGGCAGAGGAGAACACCGGGCTTCTTGCTGCTTGCCTTCTCTCTCACTGGTGAGTTCGTCTTGCTGCTGTAGACTGAAGACTAGCTGATCTTTTGGAATTCATCAGACCTTCAGTGCCATATCGGGACTACTGAGACATCCAGCCTCATGGACTGAGTGACTATGGATTCTCAGCCTCTCCAGTGTGGTGCAGCCATTGTTGGACTACTCGGACTCTATCCTGTGAGCTAAGCTGATAAATCTCTATACATATGTATTCATTCTACTGGTTCTGTTTCTTTGGAGAACCCTGACTAATACACTGGCCAAGGATGACCTTGAACACCTGATCCTTAGTCTTAGATTTGGTCTGTGGAATAAAAATGAACTATCTCATCTAACATTGGTTGTGCGGGCTGGGTGTGGTCACGCATGCCTCTGATCCCAGCACTCAGGAGGCAGAGGCAGGTCAGCTGGGGCTACAGGGAGACCCTGCTTCAAAAAAACAGACAGAAAGAGAGAGAGAGAGAGAGAGAGAGAGAGAGAGAGAGAGGAAAAGGACTGGAAGAGAGGAAGAGGAGAGGGGTTTTAGCTCCTATCTCCTTCTAACACCTTTTGCCAAGAGCGGATTCCCGCACAGATTAAATACTAAGATATGGATCATGGACTAGCAAAATTAGCATGATACAGATCTTCAGGAAAATAACTTTTTTTCCTCCCTGTCCCTTGGCCGGGCTGGCACACGTTCTAAAGAATGAATCGAGGGCGACCAGAGCGCTGCAGGGAGGACAGAGCTGAATGCAGCCCACTGCCAGTCTTCCCTAGCTCCTCCTGCCCAACAGGGACCAGTCTTCCCAAAGCCCCTCTGGCGATGGCGCCTGCTAGCACCGCCGGACTCTGTGCCTGTGAGTTTGACCCTGTGGCAAGAGCCGGGAGCTTTCAGAGCTCAGCCCATCAGCACCACGGACAGCGCCCATCCTGCGGCTAGTCGCAGGCCAGGTAGGGCACGGGGGTGGAGCACCCCCTGCAGACAGAGCTCGGGACTGGCTCCGAGATGACTTAGCAGGCAGGGGGAGGCTGCAGGACAGAGGTCCCAACACCACGCTTAGAAAAGAGAACAGGCCATGTGGCCTCAGTGGACCACAGGATGGAAGGAGTTAAAGGAGAAATAGTGCTGTAAGGATTGGGGAAATTGACATGAAACCAGAGGTCTGTGGGGACGGAGGAACTGTTTAGAAGTTGAAGCTAGTTTTGAAAGTTTAACTACACAGGGCTTGTAAGAGGCCTCAGTGCCTCCCTAGCATGAGACCTGGTTTCAGAAAGGAAGGGGGTGGAGGGAAGAAGCGGGGGAGAGGGGAGGAGAGAGAGAGAGAGAAGAGAAGAGAAGAGAAGAGAAGAGAAGAGAAGAGAAGAGAAGAGAAGAGAAGAGAAGAGAAAAGAGGGGAGGGGAGGGGAGGGGAGGGGAGGAGAAGAAAATCACCCTGAGATGTCCTAACCAGTACCTGCTCTCCAAGAATGAGATGCTCCAGCTGAGAGACACAGGGCTCTCTGGATGATGGATGCTATGATGATGGTCTAAGAATGTCCCCCAAAAGCTCACGTGTTGAAAGCTTGGTGCTCAGATGTAGAGCATCTGGAAGGTGATTGTGAAGCCTGGACAGTGGAGACTTTAGAAGGGGGGGCCTGGTTGGAGGAAGGATGTCTCTGTGTGCCCTTGAAGAGGTGTATTTTGTCTTTCTTCCTCTCTCCTTTTCCATCTAACCCTCTCCTCTTACTCCCCCTGCTTCCCTGTGTCCCTCTCTCCTCCTCCCTCACCCCTCCTGACTGTCAGGAGGTGAGCAGCTTTCCCCCAACATGTCCTTCCAGTGAACTACAACCCTGACATCAGCCTCAAAGCAACTTGGGGAGGCAACCATGTGCAGCAACCTCTGAAGCTGTGAGCCAAAATAAATCAGCTGTTCACCTCAAGCATTTTGTCAGCCACAGAAACCTGAGTAACAACAGGTATGTCCTAGAGGACAAGAGGGGAAAGGAGGACTGGGGTGTTGGAAGGAATGAGAACATTCCAAGGTGGCTTGTGAGCTGGCCTGTGGAGAGTCCCCCTAGAATCTTAAGGGCAAAAGCACTGGAGCAGAAATTTCCAGATCCTTTACTATGCTGGTTACTTTGTAAGTGTCAACCTAGACTCACCTGAGAACATTAACTGAGGAATCACCAAAAGAGGGCGTCGAGTCCCCTAGAACTGGAATCACTGATGAGTGTTAGCGACCACATGGATGCTGGAAACTGATCCCTGGGCCTTCTGCCAGAGCAGTCAGTGCTTTTTATTTTTATTTTTTTAATAAATATGTATGAGTGTTATGCCTGCATGTACGTGCACCCAGTGCATGCAATGCCCCCAGAAGCCAGAAGAGGGCATCCACTGGAACTGGAGCTTCCAGTGGTTGTGAGCGACCATGTGGGTGTTGGGAACTACCAGGGTCCTCTGCATGAGCAGTGAGTGCTCTTAACTACCTAGCCATCTCTCTAGCCCCTGGTTGGAACACTGGCTGTTCTTCCAGAGGACACATGTTCAATTCCCAGGACCTACATGGTGGATAACAATCGTCTGTGATGCCAGTTCCAAGGGATCTGACACCCTCTTGTGGTCTCCACCAACACTGCATGCATATGGTGCACTTACATACATACATGCCGGCAAAACACTCATACACATAAGTAAAAAATATTTTAAAAAGATTTTTATCTACGTGTGTGTCTGTGTGTATGTGCATTCAGGTGTCCAAAGAGGCCAGAAGAGGGTCTTAGATCCCCTGGAAATGAAATTACAGGTGGTCGTTACCCACCATGTGGGTGCTGGGAACCAAACCTGGGTCCCTCTGCAGGGGCATTCTGTGCTCTCAACCGATGAGCCATCTCTCCAGCCCATTTTGTTTTTCTTACCAATGTCCACAACAGCCCCAAGATCTAATATGTACTCACTAAATATTTCTGGGAATGTTAACAGTCCAGTGGGGAGAGATCTTGTCAAACATCAGCTCAAAAGGACAGAACAATGCCCCAGAGGGATGGATGGCCACAAAATAAGATGTCCAGGGGATGGGGATTTGAGAAAGCCTTCTAACAAGGGTTGGATGGGATCAACCAGAATCAGGGAAGGCATCTGTATTGGTTCCTTTACTGTTGCTGTGATAAAACACCATGACCTAAAGCCAGGCATGGTGGCATAGACCTTTAATCCCAGCACACAGGAGGCAGAGGCAGGTGGATCTCTGTGAGATGGATAGCCTGGTCTACATAGTGAGTTCCAGCCTAGCTGGGGCTACAGGGAGACCCTGTCCCAAAAGACAAAAAACAAAACAAAAACCAAACATAAGAAAAAAGCACCCTGACCCACGCAACTTGCAGAAGGAAGAGTTTATTTGGGCTTACAGTTCCAGAGGGTTCAGAGTCCATCTTGTCAGAGAGGCACGGCAGGAGGCAGCCAGAACAGAAAGGCCATCACTCACATCTTCACCCACACACAGGAAGCAGAGAGAGGACAAGATGGATGTGGGACAAGGCTATGTACTCTCAAAGTCCACCCCAGTAACGTGCCTCCTCCAGCAAAGCCATACCTCCTAAACTCTCTGAACAGCACAAACACCTGGGGTCCATATGCCAAGTGTCTAAGTACTTGAGGCTACAGGGGACATTGGGACATCCCTGCTAAAGAATAAAACTGAGCAAGGCTTCCTCCGGTCAGGTGGGAGTGGGAAGCTTCTGGAAACCTGCCAGGCCAGCTGGCAGCAGCTGAAAGAGGGCAGCCCTCTGCTGGTCAGCTCCTGAATCTTCCTGTCGGGCGGGCTGGAGGCAAGGGCAGAAACAGAATGTCACTAACCCAGGCTCACGCAGCTCTGCCTCCAACGGCCTGAACTCTGCAGCACCCACCAGCTCCTCCTGACTCAAGGCAGAGACACCAGGAGAGTCAGGTGGGACTGGATAAGATGGGGGGGCCAACCCCACCGTGTCGCAGACTATGGGAGCGGGTGCACGTCCACAGGAGCCCCCAGCACAAGGGCTGAAGCCCACACCAGAGTCATGAGGTCATTGTGTGGGGTGAAGTGGTCCCAGGTGGTACTGAACTGTCCTGTGACTTGGCCAACCTGAGTCCACTCACACCCCGAAGGGGAGCTCAAGAACACAGAGAAATTTGGCCTCTGCTCCCTCAGACCCAGCAGCCCCGAGTGGGGCGCCCTCCTCCTTCAGTGCAAACATCCCAGCCGGCTTCTGCAAGGTAGGGGCTCCTCAGGCCCGGGGCACTGCAGGGCACCATCCTCAGGACAAAGGTGGTTCAGCAGGTGTCGGGCACAGTCACCGGTAGAGCTAAGGTCCCAGGGGTCACTGCAGGGCTCAGGCCCCAGTCACCGCAAGCAAGGGCCCCACAGGGCTCCCTGGCTCCGTAGGGTACTGGCCGCCCCGCCCCCTCCCGTCCATCGGCCCCGCCCCTCCATCCGCCCCGCCCCCCTCCATCCCTCCGCTCACTCGCAGGCACAGGGTCCCGGCGGGGCCGCGGGGTCGCAGGCCGGGTTCCCGGCCGGCTCCTCGCACGGTCCCCGGCGGCCCTTGCCGATGGCCAGGCGCGGCCGCGGTCCAGGAGCGCGCAGGCCTGGCAGAGAGCGCGGTTGGCCAGCGCCCCGCAGCGGGAGCAGGCGCCGGGACGCGGGGGCCACACGGCTGGAGCCAGCGGCAGCCGCTCAGCCGATTGCACCAGGTCCAGCACCGCCGAAGGGGCCGCGCCGCCTCCAGCCACTTTGAGCAGGTCGCGCGCGTGTCCGCGGAAGGCCTCGGGGGCGTACACGCAGTCCTCGGAGAAGTAGAGCACCACCTCCTTCAGCGACGCCAGCTGCAGAGGCCGGCAGCGCGATAGCGCGCACCCCTCGCCCCCCGAGCCCAGGCCCCCGCCGCGCGCCGGCTGCCCCGCGTCGCCGCGGAGGAAGTTCATGAGCACCATCTCCGCCATGTCGTCCGCGTTGTGACCTGAGGGGGAGAGTGGGGTGAGGGGCTGAGACCGGGGCAGGGAGACCCCGGGAGCGGAGAGACCCCGGGACCCAAGGAGACTCCAGGACCCAGAGAGACCCCGGGACCAGGGAGACCCCAAAACCCAGGGAGACCCCGGGACCCAGGAAGACCCGGGAACCCAGAGAGACCCGGGACCAGGGAGACCCCGGGACCCAGGAAGACCCCTGGACCACAGGGAGACCTCAGGACCCAGAGAGACCCAGGGAGACCCCAAGACCCAGAGAGAACCCAGGACCAGAGAGACCCCGGGACCCAGGAAGACCCTGGGACCAGGGAGACCCCAAAACCCAGGGAGACCGCAGGACCAGAGAGACCCCGGGATCAGAGAAACCCCACGACCAGGGAGATCCCCAGGACCCAGGAAGACCCCGGGATCAGAGAAACCCCAGGACCCAGGAAGACCCCGGGACCCAAGGAGACCGCGGGACCAGGGAGACCCCGGGACCAGAGAAACCCCGGGACCCAGGGAGACCCCAAAATCCAAGGACACCCCAGGACCCAGAGAGACACCAAAACCAGGGAGACCCCGGGACCCAGGAAGACCCGGGACCAGGGAGACCCCGGGACCCAGAGAGACCCCGGGACCAGGGAGACCCCAAAACCCAGAGACCGCGGGACCAGAGAGACCCTGGGACCCAGAGAGTCCCAGGGACCCAGGAAGACCCCGGGACCAGGGAGACCTCAGGACCCAAGGAGACACCAAAACCCGGGGAGACCGCAGGACCAGAGAGACCCCGGGACCCAAGGAGACCCCGGGACCAGAGAGACCCCAAAACCCAGGGAGACCCCAAAACCCAGGGAGACGGCAGGACCAGAGAGACCCCTGGACCACAGGGAGACCTCAGGACCCATAGAGACCCAGGACCCAGGGAGTCCACAAGACCTAGAGAGACCCCAGGACCAGAGGGGCTCGTGGAAGTGGGGATCTCAGGACCCAGAGAGAGGGGAAAAAGGGAGTAAGACCCAGAGAGCGAAGAGGGGGCCTGGAGACCCCCATTCAGTAAGAGTAGGGCAGTGGGGGTGGGCCATGGAGACCTGCATCCTGTCCCTAGAGCAGCCAGGACTCAGAAGGCCGACACTAAGAATGCCACTAAAAACGTGCTTGTGGAGGGGCTGGAGACGTGGCTCAGCCAAGAGTACCGGCTGCCCTTGTAGAAGTTCGGGTTCGATTCCCAGCACCCACGTGGCAGCTAACAACCGGCCAGAACTCCAGTTCCAGGGGATCCGACGCCCTCTTCTGGCCTTCACAGGCATTGCACAGACGGGTGCACTTGACACGTGCAGGCAGCACACTCGTACACAGGAAATAAAGATGAGTTTTTTAAAAGATGGCAGGAGAGAAGCCCGCCAAGCCCACCCCACTCCACTTCCCTACCAGGCTCCAGTAGCAAAATGGAGCATGCGCACGTCCTCTGGCTTCTCCGGGCTGTCCTTTCCCACCCCCCGGCTGTCCTTACCCCCACCCCTGTCCTTTCCCACGCCCCGCGCTCACCGGTCACTATGTGCGTGGCTCCCACCAGACGCGCGCCCTCCTCCAGCGCGCGGCGCCGCAGCACCCCGCAGAAGGTGCAGCAGTTGCGGCTGCGGTCGGAGCCGGTAGTGCTGCGGGCCACGGCGTCCACTGTCCAGCCCCCGAAGAGGTCGGCGTAGGCCACGACGGTGAGCGGTAGCCCCCAGCGCTCTGCCTGGCTGCGCACTGCCGCCAACGCCGCGTCCCGGTAGCCGCCGATGCCCTCGTCCACCGCCACCAGCTGCAACGCGATGCCCAGGTGCGGCGCGAGCGCGCGTAGCACGTGTGCCAGCACCGTGGAGTCCTTGCCGCCCGAGGCGCCCACGGCCCCGGGCGGCAGCAGGCGGCACGCGAGCACCGTGCGCAGCACCTCGGCCTCGAAGGCGGCGCAGAAGCAGGAGCCGCACAGAGCCTGTCCAGAGCGCAGCGTAGGGCGCCGCGTGCCACACCGCAGGAGGCGCAGGTCTGGGCTGGGGCATCGCGAGGCCGGGGTGGGAGAGACGCGGTCAGCGAGACGTGTGCGTTACCCTGGACGTGTGCACTGCGGAAAGAGAGAGGAGGGGGCCGGGATGCGTGCGCGTGTACTCCGGGGTTGGGGGCGGGGATAGGTCACCTGGACACGTGCGCTGCGGAGGAGAGAGGAGGCTGCATAGAGTTAAACTGTGTAGGCTCCAGCGAGCGAAGTGCCTTAAGGACCTGTGGCCTTGAGAGGCCCCTGTCATTACCATCCCATCGTTACAGGGTGGGTTTCACTGACTCAGAGGCAGAGGCCTGCAGCTGTGTGGACTGTGTGACCTGAGCAGGTCCTGCCTCACCTAGACGCACTCTGGTAACCAGGAGGAAACCCGCTGCGGTGACGGGTGTGCCCTGACTCTAGGACTGTACTCAGCCCTGGTGCTGGAGTCCCATACAAACACCTATGCCCTCAGAGGGCCATGGGTCAGCCCATCCTGGGCTCCTTCCTCCCCTCCCACAGCCATGATTCCAGCCCTCCAGCTCCTGTCTGTCTCCTGAACCAATAAACAGTCCAGGCCCAGTCCCCTCCCCACACTCCATGGTTTCTCCCTAGACCGTGACACTAGCCTCTTCCCTGCAGAGCAGCCTGTTCCTGGGATTTACAATAATCAAAATTACCTTGAGGGGCTGGAGAGATGGCTCCTCTCACAGAGGACCTGGTTCAGTTCCCAGAACCCCCATGTCAGATAACAACTGTCCATAACTCGAGTTCCAAGGGGTTCAGCATCCTCTTCCAGCTGCCATGGGCATTATACACATGTGGTACACCTACAAACATGCAGGCAAAACACTCATACACAAAAATATGACCATGGATTTCCTGTGGGTAACTTCCACCAAGGCAAGGACAGCCCCATTCAGATGTTTAACCAGCACCTCTACCCGGCAATCCATGATCCCTTTAACACCACAGTGCTCTCCCACAGAGAAGGGAAGCTTTGCCTTCCCAGGTGCCTAGGCCAGAAGCCCTGGGGTCCAGGACCACTCTGGCTGCTCACATGGTGGGAGACTCAAAATGTAGAGTCAAGTACCGACCGCAGCATCGTTACACCTCACACTCAGAGCCTCAAAATACACAGTACATCCTGTTGGAAGCCTCCAAACAAATCCGGAAGCCAGGCAATTCCCACCTGCTGTATGGACAGTGTGGTAATCTCGGCCCAGGAAGGAGCCCTTGGGCCCCATCTGTCACAGCTCAGCACAGCCAGGCAAGGTGGCTCACACCTGTAATCCCAGCACTGGGTAGGCTGAGGCAAGAGGATTTGAAGTCCAAGGGCAGCCTGGGCTAGTGAGACCCTGTCTCAAAACACCAAAGCAAACGGAGCTGGAGAGGTGGCTCAGCAGTTAGAGCACTGGCTACGGAGCCGCCAGAGAGTTGGGGTGGGGTTCTGGCTACCTACCAGAGGGCCTGAGAACCCAGGGGACTGCCTCACAGCCCCCAGACCCTGCTTCCACGTGATGGTGAGCTTCCCCTAATTGCACCATATCCCACTACCTGGGATTCTGTGAGGCCCCTCCGAAGGCCCCAGGGCAGATCTGGCTTTGGTGGGCTAGGGCTGAGATCCTAGCAGACAGCCTGAGAGGGTGGGTTCGGACTTCCATCGGGGTACCTGCTCGGAGCTCAGCAGACCACCAGAGAGTGCCAAGTTCTGGCCCCTCTCTGCCCTCCCTCTGGCATAGGGTTGACAACACACAGGACTGCCTGAGAGAGCCTGGATCCTGCCTCCACGTGGTGAAGGAAGCCTGAGTGTACCTGACTGGAACCTGAATTGGGCTTCTGTGGGTACCCCTGAAGAGCTGATCTGAAGCCATCAGTTCCCTCCAAAATAAACCTGTGAGAACCTGAACCCTGTACCAACCAGCTTTACATAACCAATAAAGAAAGGATCTAGGCACCCAGATAATACAAACAGAAGCATATTTCAACTTAATTCTCATATGAAAATCATAAACAAGGAAAGAAATTCACATGTCAAAACCACAATGAAAGAATAATAAAATGGAAAGCCAACCTGCCTCTGCTTCCCTGGGCCTGCACAACCCAGAGGCCTCTCTCCAGGGTAAGTCAATCGCACCCTCTGTGCCTTGAGTCCCCCAGCCTCATCCACCCTCCAATCTCCCTGCCAGTCTCTCCTAGCCTGGGTCTTGTCCCATTCCTTGTCTTGGCGCCCCAGACACCTGGGGAACCCCCACTACTTCCTGATCCTTTTCATCCAGACCAACTCAGTTCCTTCTCGGGTCCCCAGGAGCCCTCTGGGCCTGGTCTTGCCCTCACCTCCCTCTGCTTCCCTGGGCTGTACAACCCCCGCCCAGCCTCTCTCCTGGACATGGGGGCTGACCTTTCCTCTTCCTGATCCTTTGCATCCAGACCAGCTCCTCAGTGAAGTCCGCAGGAGCCCTTGGGGCTGCTTCCCACCCCCATCTTCTTTTGCATCTCTGGGTGGCATAGCCACAAGCTACCCTAGACCAGCAACTTTCCTGGGCCCCGCTCCCAGGCCAGTCCAAACCCAAATGCCTGAGGTCAAAATCTTTCCTGGAGGGATCCAGACCTTAGGAGAAAGAGCATCTGACCCTCACCTGAATTGGGCCTCTGTGGAAACTCCTGAAGACAAAAGCAATCTGGCCACTCCAATATAAAATCAAAAGAGAGAAC
>NW_008355785.1:58569-61146 GCF_000622305.1 Nannospalax galili | reverse complement strand
AATTGTCCTCTAGAGGAGCACAATGAGAACCCCCTAGAGACAATGCAGGACATGGAACTCAAAAGAACAATGATGAATATGATAAAAGAATTCAGTGAATTTAAAGAACACACAAACAAGGTAATCATAGAGCTGAAGGAAGATAGGGATAAACTTCTGAATGAATCCAGAAAAGAGCTAGAAATATTGAAGACTACTCAGGCTGAAATGAAGAAGGAACTGAAACACTCAGTAAGCCAATTAGAAATGACAGAGGAAGCCTCACCAACAGGATGAATGAAATGGAAAACAGAGTATCAAGACTGGAAGATAAAGTGGATGAACTAGACCACTCAAGCAGAGTATGAAAAATTTAACAAATCACAAGAATGGAATATGCAGGAATTGTGTGACACCATAAAAAGACCAAACTTACGAATCATAGGCATACAGGAAGGAGAAGAATCCCAAGATAATGGCATGGACCAGATCTTCAACAGAATCATAGAAGAAAATTTCCCAAAATTAAAGAAAGACATGCCCATACAAATACCAGAAACATATAGAACACCAAACAGACAGGACCAGAAAAGAAACTCTCCACAGGACCTCATAGTAAAAACACTAAACATACAAAACAAAGAGACAATACTGAAAGCTGCAAAAAAGAAACAAGTCACATATAAGGGAAAACCTGTTAGGATTACAGCTGACTTTTCAGTGCAAACTATGAAAGCCAGAAGAGCCTGGACCAAAGTATTCCCAGTTTTAAATGACCACAGATGCCAACCCAGATTACTATACCCAGCCACAATGTCTATTATAGTCAAAGAGGAAAGAAAAATCTTCCATGACATAAATAGGCTGAAGGAATTTATGTCCATAAAACCAGCCCTTCAGAGAGTTCTGGAAGCAATACAAAGAGCTGAAGAAAGGAATGACTATACCCAAGGGAGTGTGGAAAGAAATTCAATGAAGATATAACTGGAAAAGTACAGCTATAGCAAGAATGTGAACAGAAATAAAAATGACAGGATTCAATACTCATCTTTCATTAATAACTTTAAATATTAATGGATTGGATGTCCCAGTCAAAAGACACAGACTAGGTGAATGGATTAAGAAGCAAAACCCATCTTTTTGTTGTCTGCAAGAAACTCATCTCACTTTCAAGGACAGACACTATCTCAAAGTGAAAGGATGGAAAAAATATACCAAGCAAATGGTACTAAGAAAAAAAGCAGGCGTAGCAATTCTAATATCTGACAAAATAGACTTTAAACTAAAACTAATCAGAAGAAATAAAGAGGGCCACTTCATTCTGATCAAAGGAGCAATAAATCAAGAAGATATTACAGTCATGAACATATACTCACCAAACTCTGCTGCACCCAACTTCATAAAAACAATACTCGGACATCTGAATTAAACAATACCATTTATCAAATGGATCTAACAGATATCTACTGAGTATTCCACCTAAGTACCAAAGAATATACTTTTATTCAGTGCCCCATGGAACCTTCTCCAGAATCAACCATGTACAGAGGCACCAAACAAACCTCAAAAAATACAAAAAGGCTGAAATAATTCCATGCATTCTATCAGACCACAATGCAA
Source organism: Nannospalax galili (assembly GCF_000622305.1). Taxonomy (NCBI): domain Eukaryota; kingdom Metazoa; phylum Chordata; class Mammalia; order Rodentia; family Spalacidae; genus Nannospalax; species Nannospalax galili. Next base: position 59,547 of record NW_008355785.1, on the reverse strand, counting down.
TAAAGGTTAAAATCAACACTGGAAGAAACCCCAGTAAAGGCATGAACACATGGAAATTAAACAACAAACTTCTGAATGATGAATAGGTCAAAGGAGAAATTAAGAAAGAAATAAAAATATTCCTGGAACTAAATCTAAAGGACGATACAACGCAACAAAACCTCTGGGACATTGAAAGTAGTCCTTAGAGGGAAGTTTATAGCTCTAAGTGCCTATACTAAAAATTCAGAAGAAGACAAACAAATGACTTAACACTGCAATTCAAGACACATGAAAAGCAACAGGAACCAAAACCCAAACCCTGCAGACAAGAAGAAATAACAAAAAGCAGAGCAGAAAGTAGTGAAATAGAAACAAAGAAAACAATACAAAGAATCAACAAATCCAAGAGCTGGTTCTTTGAAAAGATTGACAAGACTGCTAGCCCAATTAACCAAAAGAAAGAAAGTGCACCTCCAAATCAACAAAATCAGAGATGAAAGGGGAAACATCACAACAGACACCAGAGATACAGAACATTATAAGGGAATACTTTAAAAACCTATATGCTACTAAATTTGAAAACCTAAAAGAAATGGACATGGGACACGGGACATGGGAACCACCAAAACTAAACCAAGAAGAGATTAAGAGTTTAAACAGACCCATAACACAAAAGGAAACTGAAACAGTAATACAAAACCTCCCAACTAAAAAAAGCCCAGGACCAGATGGATTTACAGCAGAATTCTATCAGACATTTAAAGAATATCTACATCCAATACTACTTAATTTATTCAAAAAGATAGAAATGAAGGGAAACTTCCAAATTCCTTCTGTGAAGCCAGAATCACTCTAATAGCAAAGCCAGGCAAAGATACAACCAGAAAAGAAAACTATAGACCCATATCCTTAATGAACATAGATGCAAAAATTCTCAACAAGATACTTGCAAACCACATACAGACACATCAAAAAGATCATTCACTATGATCAAGC
>NW_008355785.1:51795-58312 GCF_000622305.1 Nannospalax galili | reverse complement strand
CATTCCCATTGAAATCAGGAACCAGACAAGGCTGTCCACTATCTCCACTACCTCTCAACATAGTGCTTGAAACGCTTGCTAGAGCAATAAGACAGAAGAAGGAAATTAAAGGAGTACTAATTGGAAAAGAAGAGGTCAAACGATCACTTTGTGAAGATGATATGATACTATACTTAAGATATCCCAAAAGTTCCACCACAAAACTCCTAGAACTGATCAACACTTTCAGTATAGTGGCAGGTTATAAAATCAATGTACAAAAACCAGTAGCCTTTCTGTATGCCAATAATAAGAAATTGGAGAAAGAATACAGGGAAATATATTGCTGCAAAAAAATAAAATATCTTGGAATAAATCTGACCAAAGACACCAAAGATCTTTACAATGAAAATTTTAAATCGTTAAAGAGATTGAGGAAGACACCAGGGAAAGAACTTCCATGATCATGGATTGGAAGAATTAATATTGTGATAATAGCCATCCTACCAAAAGCAATACATAGATTCAATGCAATCCCAATCAAAATCCCCATGACACACTTCACAGAATTAGAAAAAAAAATCCTTAAATTTATATGGAGGCACAAAAGACCCCGATAGCCAAAGCAACCCTGAGCACAAAGAGCAACGCTGGGGGAAATTGCTATACCAGGTCTCAAAGTATACTACAGAGCTATGGACATAAAAACAGTGTGATATTGGAATAAAAATAGACACATAGATCAATGGAACATCATTGAAGACCCAAACCCAAGTACATGCAATTTCAGCCACTTGATATTTGACAAAGGTGCCAAGAACACACAATGGAGGAAAGACAGCATCTTCAACAAATGGTGCTGGCAACACTGGATCTCCACCTGTAGAAGAATGAAACTTGATCCTTGTCTTTCACCTCACACAAAAGTCTACTCCAAATGGATCAAAGACCTCAATATGATACTGGAAACCCTGAAACTATTAGAAAGAAAATATTGGCAGTAACTTACAGGATATAGGTGTAGGAAAGGATTTTCTAAATCAGACAGAAGTTGCTCAGGAATTAAGGTCAGTAATCAACAAGTGGGACCTCATTAAACTAAAAAGCTTCTGTACAGCAAAAGAAACAATCACAAAAGTGAAGAGAAAACCCACAGAATGGGAAAAAACCTTCACCAGTGACACATCTGACAGGGTTTAACATCCAGAATATATAAAGAGCTCAACAAACAAAGAACTGAGAAACCAAATGACCCAATTAAAAGATGGGCTAAAGATCTAAACAGAGAGTTCTCAAAGGAAGCAATAAAAATGGCTAAAGAATGTCTAAAAACGTGCTTAACACCATTAGTAATAAGAAAATGCAAATTAAAAGCACCCTAAGGTATCGCCTTACCCCAATCAGACTAGTTAGGATTAAGAGAACAAATGATACCAAATGCTGGTGAGGATGTGGAGAAAGGGGAACACTCATTCACTGCTGGTGGGACTGCAAACTCGTGCAGCCTCTATGGAAAACAGCGTGGAGAACTCTTAAAAAACTAAAACTGAATCTACCATATGATCTGGTTATAACTCTCCTTGGCATATACCCAAAGGACTCATCCTATTGTAGAGACACTTGTACAACCATGTTTGTTGCTGCTCTTTCACAAGAGCTAAGAGATGTACGCACCCTAAGTGTCCCTCAACTGACTAGTGGTTAAATAAAAATTTGGTACATTTACACAGTGGAGTTCTATTCAGCAGTAAAGAAAGATGAAAGAATGAAATTTTCAGGTAAATGGATGGATCTAGAAAGTGTTATACTACGTGAAGTAACACAGACTCAGAAAAACAAACGACGTATGTTCTCCATCGTATGTGGCTCCTAGCACCAAATCCTTTTAAATCAGGTCTTGTAATAAGATGATGCTGTACAGTAGTCCCTTCTGCATGAAATAACTACCATCATCATGATTTCAGCTGAGCTTAATTGCTAAACAGAGTCACGATTGGGCTTGTTGACGGTTGTGCTCATTCATTAAAGGAGGGCTAAGCAGGGTCACTGGACCCTCACCTGAATATCCAGCCACTCTTCCCAGCCAACTAGTCCAGCTTTGGAAGACAAAAAGAAAATGAGGATGTCCCCCTATCTAGAAGCCTTTGCAAGGAAACTGACACCAATTCTAGCCACTTCAACAGCTATCAAAGTGCCTGAAAACAAATCCTGAGTCCATCACTCTCGATTCCAGTCTTGTCAGACAAAAGAAAAATGAGGAGGAACCCAATAGACGGATGCTTTTGGAAGCCCTTGTCAAGAAATTCCAAAGGACTCTCATATGAACATTTGAAAATTGCCGTGTTCTGACTTTTTCTAGTTCCCTACCTAGAATTTGTAATGCTATTTACTCTTGCCTTTACTTCTCCTTCACATCGACTATCCACAATTCAAGGACTTTCTTTTTCCCTTAGAGATAAGAGTTATGCAATTTGGGAGTCTTTTAGATAGACCCATTGAAGGGGTACTCCAATTGTCTCACCCTGTGTCCCTGTTCAGCATGGAAGAAGCCAGAGCAGTCTGCGTTCTGATTCCTTATTGGTAATTTGGGTAACCTCTTCAGAGGATGGTGTGATAAGAATAGGAGGTAGGAATTGGCTAGGCAGTTAGGGTAAAAAGACCTCAAAGAAAAGTAGCCAGTTTCTTGGCTAAAAGTCAAAATATCCTTGGGGCTCTTAGCCACATACTCTGTTCCAAAGGCCAAAAATGTCAAAAGTATTTGGGAACTTGTATTTAATCCTTAAAAGATTTTAGGTTACCTCTTCAGAGGGGAGAATGTTGGAGGGGGGGTGTGAGCATGGATTTGATCAAAACACCTTATATGCATGTATGAAATTCTCAATAAAGCTTTTTTTGGGGTTTTTTTTTTTTTTGGTGTTTTTGAGACAGGGTCTCCTTGTAGTCCCACCTGGTCTGGAACTCACCACTGTGTAGACCAGGCTGGCCTTGAACTCACAGAGATCTTCCTGCCTCTGCCTCCTGAGTGCTGGGATTAAGGGCGTGCACCACCATGCCTGGCTTGTAAAATTCTTTTTATAAAAAGACAAAATAAAGCTGGGCGTGGTGGCTCACGCCTTTAATACCAGCACTCAGGAAGCAGAGGCAGGCAGATCTCTGTGAGTTCAAGGCCAGCCTGGTCTACATAATGAGTTCCAGGCCAGCTGGGGGTAAAGGGAGACCTTTTCTCAAAAAAACCAAAAAAAAAAAAAAAGACAAAATATTGGATTTGCTTTCAGGATATAGGTGTGTATTGTGTATTTCAGGGTCTCATGTAGCCCAGGCTAGTCTCAAACTCACTGTAGCTGAGGCTGACTTTGAATTTTGGATCCTCTTCCACCTCCTGAGTACTAAGATTACAGGTGTGTATCACCATGCCTGACTTAGAGCGTGTGTGTGTGTGTGTGTGTGTGTGTGTGTGTGTGTGTGCGTGCACGCGCATGCGTGTATGAGACAGGAAAGGAGACGATGGATTATTTGGGAGAGTTGGGAGGGGGAGATGAATATGGTTAAGTAAAATGATATATATGCATGAAAACATCCTAATGAAACCCATTATTTTGTACACTAACTAAAGGAAAATTTTCACTCATTCATTCAACATCCACTGAGTCTCTCCTGTGTCCCCAGCATGCTGAAGGTATAGGGGACACAGCAGTCGGCTGGACAGGAAAGGTGGTATGCAGTTTATTGGGAATTGACATTCTAGGGGAGGAGCCTAGCTGGGGACAGACAAGTGAAAAATAACCAAGATGCTTTCCAAATACGAAGAGCAGGGGAGGATGGCTCAGCGGTGTTTGTTTCTGAGCCTGATGATCCCAGCTGGGAGAGAACCGGCTCCCTCAAGTTGTCCTGTGACTTACACACACACTGTGGCACCCACACACACTGTGGCACCCACACATACACATGCTGTGTGACCCCTCCCACACACACACTATAGCACCCACACACCGCATACCCCTCCCACACAAAACAAATAAATGAAAATATGAGGAAATCATTCCTGGTGGTGGAACTGGGAAGGAATGGGAGGGTTTTTTTTCTTAAACTGGGGTGCTTGGAGAAGCCCTCTGACCTGGGTGAGGCTGTGGGGCCAGGCATTAGGAAAGGTAGGAGGAGTTCACTGTGGTGGTGAACACCTTTAAACCCAACACTCTGAGGGCCGGAGAGATGGCTCAATGGTTAAGAGTACTGGCTGGTCTTGCAGAGGACCAGGGTTCAATTCCCAGCACCAACATGGTGGCTAACAACCCTATATAACTCCAGTTCCAGGAAATCTGATGCCCTCTTCGGACCTCCACAGGCATTGCATTGTTGGGAGCTATTAATCCATTATGTACATTGACCTGTGGCAGGCTTGCTTGTTTACTGAGTTTGTGTTTTGCACACCAGTACCTAATCTGCCAAGTCAGGAGGAATGTGTTTATATGGTGGAGCTCATAACAATTATTTGACCGCTCCTTGACCCTCAGATACAGGGGGAACAACAGCTGTTGAAATTAATTGAGTTAAGCAAAAGGTGGCTATCTCTGATGTTCTTCTGTATAAAAAGGCGGCGCTAAAATAAACCGGGGCTGCAGTCTCTACTGACAGTCCTCCCAAGTATCTTTTCTCTGTCTCTTGTTTTTTCTTTCAATCCTCACTCCCCCTTTCAGGTACTGTCTGTCTTGGCCGGCTGGCACCCGCATTGCATGACACAAGTGCACTTACACACACGCAGGCAATACACTCATACACATAAAAAATAATAATAGGGCTGGAGAGATGGCTCAGCAGTTAATAACTCTGGGTGTTCTTGTAGGAGACCCCAGGTTCGAATCCCAGCACCACATGGCAGCTAACAACTGTCCATAACTCCAGTCCCAGGGGATGCAACAGCCTCTTCTGTCCTCCACAGGCATGACACAGGTGCACTTACCTACATGCAGGCAATACACGCATACACATAAAATAAAAATAATAAAATATTTTTAAAATAATAAGAATAATAAATAAACCCAGCACTCCAGAGTCAGGGGCAGGTGGATTCCTGTCAGGGTGTCTTGGAGGTCAACGAGGTAAAGTGGCAAAGTGCTTGGATGGTATTCAGAAGATGTGAGTCACTGGACAACTTTAGGCTGATAAATATATACATATATTTTCTTTCGTTTATTGAGACAGGGTCTCATGTATCACCGGCTGGCCTCAGCCTCACTATGTAGGTGAAGATGAGCAGAGAGCTGCAAGGGCAGTAACAACAGGGCCTCATCCAAGGCGGCTCAGCGTGCGCTGGGGGCGACAGAAGGGAAGTGGATACTGGATCTCTGGGGGTGGGGTGGGGCGGTGGGGAGATTGGTCAGAAGGGTATAGACAGTGGGCTTCCGGCAGGGAATTTCCTTCCTACTTGATGGATGTGGGATCTTTGCTCTGGGGAGTGTTTCCTGAACCCTGGGCTGGCTCTGGCGCCTGGGCGAGGCACCCACAGCTGCTCCTGGGCCAGCCTGACCTCACTGGGTTCTAGGCAGGGCGGATCAGGGTGCACTCACATGCACCCGGGGTGGAGGGAGAGGAGTCAACCTGAGCTACAGGTCAGCATGTTGGAGAGCATGCTGGAGGTGGGGGTGGGCGCGGGGGTGGGTGGTGGTGAGGACTGCCATTGCTTCCGAGGTGGGAATGCTGGCAGGTAATTCAGAGACCTGAGCCAGGCATGGTAAAGCATGCCTGTAACCCCACCGCCTGGGAGATGGCAGTGGGAGAGTCAGGAGTTAAAGACCAGCCCTGAGTACATGAGAGACCCTGCCTGAAAAATAGGAAATAAAAATAAATACATAGAGAGACCGTCAATTTCGACAGCGTATTAGGATAAAGGGCAGAACCAGGTGCTCACCTGGGCAGAACCCAGGCTGGCTGATGGGAGGCCAAGGAACCGTGTGAGTTGGCGGCAGGACTACAAGTCCCAGAAGGCTCTGGGGGCTGCCCGCCTACAACTCCCACATGCCCATGGGCGGGGGACGGGACCTGGAGTGCTTCTTACTAGCGGACCTGCTGGGCCTACAACTCCAGGCTGCCCCCGCGGCATAGCTACTAGGTTGGTCACCCGCTCCCGGAGTGCTCTAAGCCGGGCCTCCGGTTCCTGATGGCGCCGCTTTTCAGGACGGCCACGGCGAGGTGGCGCAGGGTGGCCTGATGGTGCCCTGATGGTCCTGGGGCGGGTGCAAGGCTAGGCCGAGGGACCTGGGGTCCGGTGCATGCAGACGCACCTGGACGTGGTGAACGCCTATGATCAGGTCATGCACACAACCCTAGTTAGGACTGGAGTTGCAGACTGAGGTCAGAATAGCAGGGTGACAGCCTTGGAGAGGCATGGGCGGGGGAGGGGGAGAGGCCTATGAGTCTGGAGAGGCATTGGCTTGCGGGGGGGGGGGGGGGGGCCCATGGGTTTTTCTCTTTTTTTGGGGAAATTTAAGACGTACTCCACAACAACCCTCACCACCCCGCAGAGGGCTCCCTTTGGGGAGAC
>NW_008355785.1:0-51749 GCF_000622305.1 Nannospalax galili | reverse complement strand
GGTGTCCCATGAGTCTGTCTGCATTTGTGAGTATAATTAATGCACTGCCCCACCATCACCCTCAGCAGCCCGAAGACGGCTCCATTGAGGCAGAACTAGGATTCCTGAAGGTGAGAAGAATTTCAGGACTAGCCAGCTTATGAAGTGGACTTGGAGATTTCATTAAAGATATTTTAGTATAGGGGCTGAAGGATGGCTCAGTTGTTCAGAGCACTGGCTGCTCTTACAAAAAGACCTGTTTTTGAGTCCCAACACCCACATGGCGGCTCACAACCATCTGTAACTCCAGTTCCAAGGGATCCAACACCCCTTACCCTCTTCTTACCTCTTCAGGGATTGCATGACACGGGTGCACTTACATACATACAGGCACTACATCATACATAAAAAATATTTATTTTTTATTTATTTATTTATTTATTTATTTAGAAGAAGAAGTGCTCAGAAGACGGGAAGGCACACCCAACAGTATGGGTGTTGTCGGTGTTTAAGACCGATTTACTGTTTTTACAATAGTCATGGGTTTGGGTGGAAGTGTCATGGTGGTGCATGCCTTTTGTAGGACCCTGAGACCCTCTTCATTCACCCGCTATCCCCAATCCTGTACAACACTTTAATCCCAGCAAAGTGGAGGCAGGCTGATCTCTGTGAATTCCAGGCTAACCTGTTCTACACAGAGAGTTGCCAGCCAGCCAGGGGCCTAAAAACAAAAGAGTCCAGCATGAGGGATTCCTTTCCTTTCCCTTCTCACGTTGTCTGCTCTTGCCCCGAGGTCACTGGGGTCAGTCTGGAGCAACCTGAAACTCTTCATGACGCTCACTCCCAGCTCTGCTGGTGTGACTCCAGAGCAGAGGCTCCAGCCTGTTCTCTGACTCATTCTCCAAAATTGCCAGTTTCCCTTGTAAATACAGCACCCTGCCCTCCAACCTTAAATTCACACAGGCCTCCCTCAGCCTGGAGACCAGGAAGCAAAGAACATCCCAAGGTCGCTTAGGAAGCAAGGCTGACACACTCCAGGCACAGAAAGGGCCATGGGGCAGCAGAGGGGCAGAGGAGATAGGGAGGATGCGACAAAAAGCGCGACCAACAATGTTTTCTTCCAAGTCCCCTTTCATTGATATAGACACAGTATGTCCTCTGCAGAAGACTTCATTTTTTTGGTTTTTCACTTTATTTATTTACTAATTTATTTATTCATTTTTAAAAATTTTTTAAAAATTATTTTTATGTGTATGCATGTATTGCTTGCACGTATGTAAGTGCTCCCATGTTGGGCAATGCCCACAGAGGTCAGAAGAGGCTGTTACTGACAGTTGTCAGCTGCCATGTGGGTGCTGGGATTTGAACCTGGGTCTTCTGCAAGAACAACCAATACTCTTAACTGCAGAGCCATCTCTCCAGCCCCTATTCATTTATTTATTGAGACAAGGTCTCTGTGTAGCCTCGACTGGCCTAGAGCTCACTATGTAGACCAGGTTAGCCTTGAACTCAAAGAGAATCTAGTGCCTCTGCTTCCCATTTGTGGGATTAAAGACCACTATGGCCAGCTTTTATTATTATTATTATTTTTTTTTTTTTTTTTTTTAATTTTCAGTCAGGCATGGTGCATGCCTTTAATCCCAGCACAGGCAGGCAGATCTCTGTAAGATTGAGGCCAGCCTGATCTAGAATGAGTTCCAGGCCAGCTGAGGCTGCAAGGAGACCCTATCTCAAAAAGCCATAAAAAAAAAAAAAAAGAAAAAGATTTAGTTATTTTACTTATGTGTATGTGTGTTGGTTGTGCGGGTGAATGTGGCTGCTGTGTTCCCTGAGGCTGGATTTACAGGCACTTGAGAGCTGCCTGAAGTGGGTGCTGAGAACCAAATTCCGGTTCTCTGCAAGAGTAGGACATGCTTTGAACTACCGAGCCATCTCTCTCCTCCAACCTTCTGGTGTTTTGAGGAACTTCCCAGAAGGATGGAAAGTAACCCCCCACCCCCTTTAGAACACCCTGCTCTTAATGAGCATCCCTCCAAAAGAGAACGTTTTACCTCAGAGGAAATTGCAACACAGCAGGCAACCAAGAGCTCTTAACTGCCAAGCCATCCCTCTAGCCCTAAATTACAAAACAAACATTCCCTTAGACATTGCCAGATGCACCATGGGAGACAAAATCTCTCTCAGTAAGGTGCTGCGCAAAAGCGGTCTTACATAGGAATCAGGCCACCACTGTCCCACTCCCTCAGCCCCACTCAGAAGATCTTCATGACTTAACCTTGGTGAGCATTCTGACAGCCACCCTTCACACCGCTGGGCCTTTTACACTGTGGGTATCTCTTCATCCTCCAGGTCCCTGGTCAAAGGTCATCCCCCCCTCCCCCGTCCACTCCAGCAGAAACAGCCTCTGAATTCTCCACTCTCTATTGTGTAACACTTTTCACAGATTTTCAGCACATCTTGAAATAACTTACCTTCTTGTCTGTCTTCCCCATTAGGGCTCTAAAAAACCAGAACGGGGGAGGGGAGAGAGAGAGAGAGAGAGAGAGAGAGAGAGAGAGAGAGAGAGGTGTGTGTCTTATAAATCTTTCTTGTTAATTATGTATACGTCTCTGTGTATGTGCATGCGACCATGGAGATCAGAGGTGTTGGATCCCAGGAGCTGGAGTTACAGGTAGTTGTGAGCTGCCCAGTACAGGTGCTGATTATCAAACTTGGGTCCTCTGCAAGAGCAGTACGAGCAGTATGAGGACTCTTAACTGCTAGAGCTATCTCTCCAGTCATATACATACATATTATAAAGAGATTTACCATAGCAGTTTACAAAGGACAGGGGCAGGGTAGTCCAACATTGACCATCTGCACACTGGAGAGGCTGAGGACTCACTAGTTGCTCAGGCCATAGAGCTGGACACCTCACACGTCCCAATCTGGCATAAGGCCTGGAGGATTGCTGGAGAGTCGCTGGTCTTCTTTGGTCCATGTTGGAAACCTGAGGAAACTGGAGTCCAAGTTCAGCAAAGGACAGACACACTATCAAGAGGTGACGGTAGACAGGAAAGTGACCCTGCCTCTTCCTCGGACCTCTTTGTATCTGGGCCTCTTGCCAGGAGTGCTGCCCAGGAAGAGGGAGGGCTTTCTCCTCCCATATAATCCTTTCTGGAAATGCCCTCACCAGATCCACCCAGAGGTGTCTCTTAGTTGATTCCAGAGCACATCAAATTGATAAGATTAACCTTCACATACCAGAACACAAATAAGATTTCATGGAGACATAAAAGTTTTTATTTACTTACTCATTTATTTCCGGGTTTTAAGGCAGGTTGGCCTCAAACTCACAGATCCACCTGCCTTTGCTTACCAAGTGATGAGATCAAAGGTGTGCACCATCATGCCCAGCCCTATTTTAAACATTTAAAGATTTACTTGGGGCTGAAGAGACGGCTCAGCAGTTAAGAGCATTGGCTGCTCTTGCAGAGGACTGGGGTTTGATTCCCAGCACTCACATGGTGGCTAGGAACTGTCTTAAACTCCAGTTCCAAGGGAATCTGATACCCTCTTCTGACATCTGCGGACACTGCATGACACGGGTGCACTCACATACATGCAGGCAGTACACGAATACACGTAAAATAAAAAAGTATTAAAAAAAGATTACTTACTTTTATGTATATGAATGTTTTGTCTGTATGTATGTGAGTGTACCAGATGTGTGCAGTGTCCATGGAGGCCAAAGGAAGGTGTTGGATCCTTGCAACTGGAGTTACAAGCTGTTTGCTGCCCTGTGGGTGCTGGGAACTGAACCAGGTCCTCTGCAAGAGTAGCCAGTGCTCTTAACCACTGAGCCATCTGTCTAGCCCTGAGACAGATTTCTATTGATTTTGTTTGGGGTTATATGCCTAGATCCTACAGTAATAACACCTAGTGCTAAATGGGTGCTTAATACAGACAAATGAATGCTAAGTAAATTGTGTGTGTGTGTGTGTGTTGTGACAAGTGAACACTAGGCTGTGTGGAGAATTCCTTCCCTCCACCGCCCACCCCACCTTAAAAGGCTCCTGATAACAAACCAATGTCCAATTTGGGGTGTCATTTATTGGGCTTACAGAGCATGCATGAGGGGTTACTTACAGGAGCATGAGGAGCTCAGAGCAGCCACACCCCCTCAAAGTCTCACCCCACCATGGATGATGATTTCCCTGTAGCTGCATTGATGAGTCCTCCCTGCAACACACAGAACCTTCCAGTCTGTGTTCTACCTCGTGCCACTCAATACATGTAATTGGGGTAAAATCCCATCTAGTCGGCCAGGAGGTATAGGAATGGCCGGAATCTCAGGTGAGGAGGGTCCATGACCTTCCCCATCCTCTCCTATGAGGGAAGGTCACCTGTCAACAAGCCTGATCTTGGGGTTCTTCTGCAAGTCCCTGCTCTGATGAAAACAATGGTTGTTATGCTCAGGGAATAACACTACACAGCATAAGGCCTGTGCTGGGTGATGGTGGGGACCTAGAGACTAGTCAGCACAGTCCTGTCCCCAAATGGCTCTCAGGTAGTAAGGGCCAGAGCAAGCCTGTTCTGGTGACCAGAAATTTAACAGCAGAAGAGGCTGTGCTTGGTGGACACTCCCCAGACAAGGAACATTCATGGTGGCTCATGAAGGGCGAACAGCCGTTCACTGGGGGACATTCATCGGTTCATTTCCCAGGGCCTCTCATGCTCACAAGTTAATCTAATGGGCAAAATTGTACAAAATAGTCACAATCCAGGACAGACTGCAGCGGAGGGAGGCCACTGAGCTTTAGAAGGTAACAGGTGTACCATGGCCAAAGACCACGCAGAATGAGTGCTGAGTGGTGAGGGGTCCTTCCACTCCATCCTCCAGATGTTGGAGATGTAAGCACCTGCCCAAATCTTGTAACAATGGTGAGCAGGCAATACATCCTGCCCTACACACCCTGCTTGTCCTCACAGGACATACCAACAAAACTGACCCAGCTACAAGCCCCACTTTATTGACTGGGACACAATCTTAGAGACGTCGAAGCTGGCTGGGGATAGAGCTCAGTTGGTAGAGTGCTTTCCTAGCATGTATGGAACCCTGGGTTCCAGCCCCAGTACCACATAGGCTGGGCATGGTGATGCACACCTGTAATCCCAGCATGTGGTAGGTAGAGGCAGGAGAATCAGTTCGAATGCAAAAGCTGTTCACTTAGGGGAACAGACCAGCTAGTGTCTAATGTTACCAGAGTTTGGAGGGGCCAGGCTAGAAGACGCTAGACACAGGGCCAAGGTGGTCACCATCTTCACACAGGTAGCACAGCATTCAGTGGCCTTGGGCCAGCCCTCACTCTGGCTTCCCTGTAGTGTATACAAAGCTAATCAGAAGACTGGGTGCTCATCACATTATCTTCCCAGTGAATTATGGGGTTCTCGTCCTACTGAAGAAATGAGGTCGTCCAGGTTAGGGGGTGGTCCTTGAAAAATAGGTACAGAGAAACCCTCACCGAGGGAGTCTTGGCCAAGCTCTGCTTTTCTAGGCACTACACATTCAGGCCATGGTTTCTGGGGTGAATTGAAGAATAGACCTGAGGAAAAGACCTTGCAAGGATGAAAACCTTCCTCTCAGATGTGGATGTAAATACCGAGTGAGGTGAATTTCAAAGAGGGCTTGGAAGATCTGCTTCATAAAGGGCTAGGCAAAGGCTTGTTAGTGGGCAGAGGAGGGACATTGAAAGGATACTCCGATGAAGGTCACACAGTAAGCTTGTCGGATGATTAAAGGAACAGGATACCCCAAGGGTCAAGTGAAGCGTCATTCAGGGTTCAGCAGGGGCTCATCCTTGGGGAGCCTGGCCAGGTTCCTAGTCATCTGAAATGCCTTTTGCTTCCAACTCTCCGCCTCTCTAGGCTGACCTACCAGGGCTGCTTTGGATGTGTTTGCCCTGAACCCCAGCTGAGTAGCAGAGGATAGTTTCCCCATGCATACTGGTGCTGAGGTGACACTACCGCAACGTGCTGGGGTCTCTGCTCCAGAGAGCCCAAGAGACTGAGGGGCCTTATGATAATATGGTGTCACAGATGACCTGAGCTGAGGTGGTACGGACGGCTGTAGACCGAGGCAATGCAGGCAACCATGTGTGACAGGATCCTGGCCACAAGCTAAGGCCCCACAGCGAGTCAGTGTTGGAGGTAGGGGCCAGACTTGACCTCCCCAGAATCTTGAGTCTTCCAGGGCTGCCCCTCTCCACCCTCCAAGCTTAGTCTTCTGGTCTGGACCTGCTCAAGGGAACAATTTGCTGGGCTGTGTTCAAAGGAGCCATGGCCCCTATATACCTTTGTCACTACAGACATGTCTTAGTTACATGTTGATGAAAAGACACCTGACTAAAGCAGTAGAAGGTAATGAGGACAGCAGAGGAGAGGGGATCTCAGCTGCTTCCTCTGTCAGACAGCGTGTGGCCACGTCTGTGGGGCATTTTCTGGATTGCTTATTATATAGGAGGGCCTGGACTGTATAAGAAAATAGCTGAGTGGCTGGAGAGATGGCTCAGGGGTTAAGAGCACTGACTGCTCTTGCAGAGGACCCGGGTTCAATTCCCAGTACCCACATGGCAGCTAACAACCACCTGTAACTCCAGTTCCAGGGGATCCAGTGCCCTGCCCTCTCTGACCTCCGCAGGATGGGTGCACCTACCTACATGCAAACAATATGTTCATACACATAAAATAATAAAATATGGAAAACAACAACAGTGGGGTAAACCAGGGAACCAAGCCATTTAGCAGCATTCCTCCTCAATCTCTGCTTCAATTCCTGCCTTGAGTTCCTCCCTCACCTCCCACAAAAATGTCTGTGCCTTGGACGTGTAAGATGAAGTAAACCCTTTCCTCCACAAGTTGCTTTTGGTCAGTGTTTGATCACAGACACAGAAAGTGAACTAGAACAGCGGTTCACGCCTGTATTACCAGCACTTGTGGGGGGTGAGGCAGGAGAGTCTCAGGGTTTGAGGCCAGCCTAATATGATATGCGAATTCCAGGACAGCCCGCATGATAGAATAAGACCATGTCTCAAAAAACAAAACAAAAAAAACCCTCTCATCTGACAGCTGAGGAAACGATGTCACAGACAGCCAAGAAACTTGCCAGGAAGGCCTGAGAGGCAGAGCTGGGGTGTGAGGCATCTAGACCAGCTCACAGCACAGCCATGAGCCCAGCTGCTGCTCTGCCCAAACTTTGTGCTAAATCCTAGAACTACTGAAGGGATGGGCCAGGTAGATTCTGGGCTTGAAAAGGGTTAGGAGGCAGTGCTTTTCAGATCGAATCATATACCATTCTCTATTTAACCACCGTGTTCACTGCCCACAACAGAGAAGTTTATGGGCAGGTAGGAAGCACAATGCTTGAGATGAGATTGTGAATGGACACCAGGGTTCAAATCTGGGCTTTTCCAGATTTATTTTTTTATTACTTTTATTTTAGGTGTATGTGTGGTATTGCCTGCATGTAGGTAAGTGCACCCATGTCATGCAATGCCCGCGGAGGTCAGAAGAGGCTGCTGGATCCCCTGGGACTGGAGTTATGGACAGTTGTAACTGCCCTGTGAGTTGTAGCTGCCATGTGAGTGCTGGGATTCGAACCCGGGTCTTCTGCAAGAACAGCCAGTGTTCTTAGGCGCTGAGCCATCTCTCCAGCCCCTTTTCCAGATTTCTATCAAATTCCCCAGCCTTGTTTTCTCATCTCTAAAATAGGGTTAACGTGGATGGACGGACTTCTTCCTACCATGATTAGGGGAGAAATGAGTTAATGAAGGAGAACATCAAGGTCAAGGAAGAGGTTAAGAGCGGTCAGGTCGAGGTAGACATAATCACCGCCGACCAGCCTTCCTGGAAATTGTTAAAATCTATAGACTTTGTAAGAAACTGATATACTCTTTGTAGCCTACTGACTAACTTTAAATGTTAACCTGTAGAATGTGCTTTGTTCTCTGTGAAACTAATTCTCTCATGTATCCTGGCACAAACACCAACCTTGTGACTGTAGTACTGTAGTTTTGAGAGTATAGAAAAGCACTGCTAAAGAATTAAACTCAGTCCTCCCCACCTGGGGTTGAATCTTTGCCTTCACTCATTCTGCCCGTCCACCAGAAGACCCAAGTTTCTACAAGTTAACGCAACCTAGTTATAATATAGTGGATTCTTCCCCTGAAAACCTGATCACATTCATGACCTGTCTGTGGGACTTTGAGGGATTCAACACTAAAAAGTTACCTTTAGGTCACAAACCAAACAGATTTTTTTTCTCTTTTTCTTTTTTCTTTTTTGACAGGGTCTCACTATATAGCCTTGGCTGGACTGAAACCTGCTATGTAGACCAGGTTAGCCTGGAACTTACAGAGATTCACCTGCCTCTGCCTCCCAAGTGGTAGGATTAAGGGTGTGCGCCGCTAGGCCAAACTAACAGATCTGTGAAAACAAAGCTGTGAGCATACCTCAGGAAATCCTATTTCCCCCTCATACCCATCAATGCCGAATTCTTCAGTCTATGATCGAACAGAAAAAGAACCAAATGATTGGGGAGAAAGAAAAGGACAATGAGTCAGAGACAGAGGGATGAGCAGAGGCTTTGGAAGAGGAACAGGGGCTGTCTAGGACGGTCCTCTACATTCGCCATCTCCCTGAGCTCCCCTGCATCTGCTTGGCTAAAATCATCAGAGCTGGGCTTGCTGACTGCTGACACAGGATACTCAGCCATCCTGGGATGAGCTATTCAACACGGCCCTAACTGCAGTCGCCTGGGAGAGGGACATAGGCTGGGAAAGACTAGGGAGGGGCACCTACACTCTTTCCTGAGTAAACCCTCATCCATGGCTCTGTAAGCAAGCCCAATAAACTCTCTGCTTTCCTGGAGTACATTTTGGTGGACTTGTACCTTGGTTTGCCATTGGGATCAAGGGAGGACAGAGCAGTTTGTTTACATTGCTCCCACAACAGAAGGAATTTTACCAACAGAATGGAACAAAGGAGTTATGCACAATAGACCTAAAGAAAGTATAAGGGCAGAGGTGTGGGATGGCTAAGAGGATGCAGCTTTCTGGATGAGAATGAGCTTACTTGGCCTCTGGTGTTGAAGGGGCGCCACACAAAGAATGAATACTTAACTGGACCTGAGGTTCCAGTGTACATCCCAGGTGACACTGAGAGGAAACACCAGGGAACCTGTGCAGTCTGGAAAACCTGGGCCTGTGTCACCCTACTGTGGGTTCAGGATTAAATGAGGCCTCTCCCCAGACCTCTCTCACCACTGTTCCCTGAAACCACACCACAAAAAAAATGTAATAAGAAATTTTAAAAGAACTTAAAAATGCATACAAATGCATTATTTTTATATTCTATCTTCTCTGTGTAGTGATGTGTGTACACGTTCATGTGTGTGCACGTGTGCACATGTGTCTTCTGTATTCACTCTACATTCTATTTTTTGAGACAGGGTCTCACTGAGCTGGGGGAGCTCAGCAATTTCACTAGATTGGCTGACAGCAAGCTTTGAAGACTACTGTCCACCATGCACTGGGAGCCCAGGCTCAAACCAGGTTGCTTGACTTTTTACCTGGGTGCTGGGGAGTCCAAACTGAAGTCCTTGCATGGCCAGCACTTTACAGACTGTGCCATAGCTGCGGCCCCCAAACGTTGCTTTTTTCTTTAAAGCTCATATGCTATATTTGTGCAATAGCTATGACTTCTTGACTCCTGGTACATACAATTAGAAGTCTGTATGAAAATATGAACAGCTGGTATGGTAGTTTGAATGAGAAATGCCCCACTCCCAGGCTCAGGTATTTGAACACTTGGTCTCCAACAGGTGGAAATGTTCGCAGAGGTTTAGGAGCACGCCACTGAGGGTGGGATTTAAGAGTTCCTGGTTGTGGTCCTACCTCATTTCCTTCCAGTTGGTTCTCTCTGCTACCCGAGTATGGACTGAGATGTGATCTCCCCACTTCCTGCTCCCGGTGCTGTTGCCAGGCCTCCCGGGCTACTACGGACTTCCCCTCAGAAGAGTAAGCTAAAATAAACTCTTAGGTCACCTTCGGTCATGAAATCTTATCACAACAGCAAAGTAACTACTACAGCTGGTAAGGTGGCTAAGCAGGTTAAAGCGCTTGGAACACAAGCCTTATGACCTCAGTTCGATCCCCAGAACCCACTTAAAGAAGCCAGACTCAGTAGTGCACATAGGCAATCCCAGCAGGAGACAGGAGAACCACCTGGAAGCTGGAAAAGCCAGCCTGGAGCTCGCCTCGCAGCCGTTCAGACAAAAGGAACTCCGTCCACAAGGGAGGAGAGAAGAGACTCCCAAGACACCAGTCCTGGGACCTCCGAGCACGTGCCATGCTTTAGTAACTTTGATTAGTTTACTAATGCTTTAGTAACTTTGATAAAAAATATTGTAAAGTCCTGACTGAATGGCTGGTTCTGATGCCTATAGAGAAGTTCACCACACAAGGTACAGGTCAGAAGGAAAGGCTGACTAGAGCTCAGCTAAGCACGAAGCAGTGAAGGACACAGAATTTCACTTATGCATTTACCCAAAAAGATACAAGATACATCCATAAAGTAAAGCAATAAAAATTATTGATGACACGTCAAGATGGATTTTTTCTTTTCTTTTTTTTTTTTTTCTTTTTGAGACAGGGTCTCCCTGTAACACCAGCTGGCCTGGAACTCACTATGTAGACCAGGCTGGCCTTGAACTCACAGAGATCTGCCTGCCTCTGCCTCCCCAGTGCTGAGATTAAAGGCGTGGGCCACCACGCCCAACTCATCTTTCTTCTTTTTTTAAGGCAGGGTTTCACTGTGCAACCCTGGCTGGCCTGGAACTTGCTGTGTGGACCAGGCTGGCTGAAACCCTCAGAAATCTACCTGTGTCTGCCTCCCAAGTGCTGGAATTAGAGATGTACGCAATCACACCCTGAGAGAATAAACTTGACAAACATAAAATATAAATTACCTTCTTTAATAAAAATAACTACAAGGCCAGTGAGAGAGCTCAGCAGGTAAAGGTGATTGCTGCCAAGCAAGATGACCAGAATTCAATTCCCAGAACCCACCTGGTGTAAGAAGAAAATAGACTCTCACGAGATGTCCTCTGGTCCTCCCATGGACCTGTAGCACATGCATACCACATACATACACACAAATAAATAAATGTCATTTAAAAATAACCATAAACTACCTGTTCCTATTATGCAGTGAATTCTATAGGAAACCCTACTAAACGGAGGGAATACACATATGTATCCATCCATACATGCACTGACATATATATACACATATAAATATATATGCTGATCAAATACATGCAGTTGTGTCTATGTACACAGAAATATAAATTCATTTACGATGCACACATATCATACACACAAGTACATTCATAACATTGTACTCTTCACATGCCTGGCACTTAGGCCTATTGGCTTCCCACAATAAACAGTTATCACTGACATAATTTCCCATAAAATTCCCTGTAGTCTGCTAAAACTTTGTCTTATGCCAGGTGTGGTGGCGCATACCTTTAACCCCAGCACTTGGGAGGCAGAGACAGGTGGGTCTTTGTGAGATCAAGGCCACTCTGGTCTACTAGTGATTTCCAGGCCAGATGGGGCTACAGGGAGATCCTGTCTAAAAGAAAAAAAAAATTAAATCACTATCTACAGAAACATTTTTCTGATTCAGTCAGCGATAATCTGAAATAAAATCCATACATTTTAATAAACATAAATATGAATACATGTGCCTATCGTAGGTTATTTTGTGAGTAATTTTCCTCGTGTGTTATGTTTGCTGTGTCTAAACAAGCAATGTAAAGCTAGATTTTTTTTTCTGTTCAAAGAATAGGAGATGTACAATTTAATCTCTTATAAAATGATTTCCAAGTAAATAAAGGTATACAACTCATCTATGAATACACGGGTAACTGAGGAACTCATTTCTCAATAAAATCTGTTACATAACAACTGCAACTATTAAAACCGTCTCTTGAGCCGGGCGTGGTGGCACACACCTTTTAGTCCCAGCACTCGGGAGGCAGAGGCAGGCAGATCTCTGTGAGTTCGAGGCCAGCCTGGTCTACATAGTGGGTTCCAGGCCAGCTAGGGCTACTGGGAGACTCAGTTTCAAAAAGACAAAAACAAACAAACAAACAAAAAAAAAACTGTCTCTTGAATGAATTGTGTAGTATCAGTTGAATTCTGAGCTGTTCTTGAACACCTGCAGTTATTCATAACACACATACAGCTCTCCATCGGTGAGCCGCTGATGCGACTTCAGCTAGGTAAGATCTAGGTTAGAGTGATTTCTCAAACATGGCACTCCAACGTTTTCTCACTAATGTGAGTTGACATAATGTCATCTCTAATCCATATTTGTAACAGAAAATGGTTTCACTCTGAGTCATCTGGTGTCTTATGAAAAGTTAACCTGTCCCTGAAGATTTTCTCACATTCAGTACACACATAGGGTTTCTCTCAAGTAACTTTGTTTATAATCTTGAAGTTGAATGTAGAGCCAAGACTTTCCACAGCTGCTGCATCTGAAAGGGTTCCTCACTATGTGACGTCCACAAAAGTGGCACATTTCACGAAACAATTTTTGGGTCTTGACATTCGTAAGGTTTCTCCTCAATGTGAGTCTGTTCATGAGATGTCAACTCTGATTTCTGTGAGAAGGCCTTCCCACACTTGTCACAGACAAAAGGTGTCTCTTTCTTGTGAATCAACTTATGTTTAGAGAAAACTGACCTGCTTCTGAAGGCTTTCCCACAGTGAGTGCACACATAGGGCCTCTCTCCTGTGTGAATTCGTTCATGCTCTTGGAGTTGGACCTTAGTACAAAAGGCTTTCCAACAGTAGCTGCATTTGTAAGGTCTCTCCCCTGTGTGAATCAGAAGATGCACCTTCAGTTCAGGCGGTGAGCAAAATGATTTCCCACAGAAACTGCATTTGTAAGGCTTCTCCGCCATGTGGATTTTTTCATGCCTGCTCAGTGTTGACAACTGTTTGAAGGCCTTCCTGCACACCGAACACACATAAGGCCTCTCCCCTGTGTGAATTCGAGAATGTGTCTTCAGCTGAGATGATTTACTAAATGATTTCCCACAGTCAGGGCATTTGCAAGGCTTCTCTCCCGTGTGG
The DNA here is from genome assembly GCF_000622305.1 of Nannospalax galili. Classification (NCBI taxonomy): domain Eukaryota; kingdom Metazoa; phylum Chordata; class Mammalia; order Rodentia; family Spalacidae; genus Nannospalax; species Nannospalax galili. The sequence goes on along the minus strand of NW_008355785.1, from coordinate 38,583 downwards.
GTTTGATAATGTGACTTCAGTTGGGACGGGTAATTAAACAACTTGCCACAGTCAGGGCATTTGTAAGGAGGCTTGTCACCAATGTGGGGCTGCAGACGGGGTGTCAATGCTGACTCTTGCGAGCCACATTTCTGAGAGACGAAAGGTCTCTCTTTAGTATGAATTAGCTGATGTTTGCGAAAAGATGACCTGCTACTGAAGGCCTTCCCACATTCAGTGCACACAAAGGGTTTCTCGCCCGTGTGAATGCGCTCATGCTCCTGGACTTGCTCCTTAGTAGAAAAGGCTTTTCCACAGTGGCTACATTTGAAAGGCCTCTCCCCAGTGTGAACTCGATAATGTGCCTTCAGTTGGGACATTTTACTGAACAATTTCCAACAGTCTCGGCATTTGTAAGGCTTCTCCCCCGTGTGATTTAGATAATGCACCTTCAGTTCACATGGAAAATTAAACGACTTTCCACACTCTCGGCATTTGTAAGGCTTCTCCCCCGTGTGATTTAGATAATGCACCTTCAGTTCACATGGAAAATTAAACGACTTTCCACACTCTCGGCATTTGTAAGGCTTCTCCCCCGTGTGATTTAGATAATGCACCTTCAGTTCACATGGAAAATTAAACGACTTTCCACACTCTCGGCATTTGTAAGGCTTCTCCCCGGTGTGGCTGTGGTAATGCACCTTCAGCTGGGACGGGTAATTAAATGACTTCCCACAGTCACTGCATCTGTGAGGCTTCTCCCCAGGATGAAGTTTCCCATGCCTGTCCAGTATTGATTTCTGATTGAAGGCCTTCCCGCACTCAGAGCACACGTAAGGTTTCTCTCCTGTGTGAATTCGATGGTGCACCTTGAGTTTGGCTGTTTTACTGAATGATTTCCCACACTCCTGGCATTCATAAGGCTTCTCGCCTGTGTGGATTTGACAGTGCACCTTCAGTTGGGATGGAAACTTGAAAGACTTTTCACACTCACAACATTTGTAAGGCTTTTCTCCAGTGTGGCTTTGTTGATGGGATGTCAACTCTGACTTCTCCAAGAAGGCCTTCCCACATTTATCACAGACAAAAGGCATCTCCTTCCTGTGAAGCAGCTCATGTTCACAGAAAACTGACCTGCTGCCGAAAGCTTTCCCACACTGACTGCACACATAGGGCTTCTCTTCTGTGTGAATTTGCTCATGCTCTTGGAGCGCGGCCTCAGTACGAAAGATTTTCCCACAGCCGCTGCATTTGTAAGGGTTCTCCCCAGCCTGAATTAGCTCTCCCTCCTTCAGGGGAAATGGGTAACGCAGTGACTCCGACATGTGGAGGAAGGCCTTCCCATCCTTGTATGAGACAAACGGGCTCTCCGCAGTTGGAGTGATCCTGGGTTTGTGCGAAGAGGACACGGCATAGAGTACCTTCCCACACTTAGTACCCTGATCTGCTTTCTCCTGAGAATAACCGTCGTGCTGTGTCAGTGGGTACTTATGGCTGAGACCGTCTCCACGCCCAGGCCTTGTGCAGGCTTCCTCTCCTCCATGAGTAATCATAAAGTTGGCCTTACAAGAACCCTGTGTGACGAGCTGACCAGACACCACAATGTAAAGAAGCTGCTTTGTGACACTGCTTTCCTTCTGAGCATTTGCTTCTAGGTTCAGATTCAAACTTGTTGGAAGCGAGTAACATCTTAGAAGTCCCCCTTGTGTGGAGATGAGGTGGGGTGCCAAAACAATGGTTTCCCCAGGCTTCTGACATGCACGGCCACTGTCTGTGCACAGTGTTTTCTTGTCGAGGACAGCACCTGGACTCGAGGGTGGGGTCCGGTTTGGCTGATCTCTCTTTGTAGGGTCAGTATTCTTCCACAGTTCTTGCAGAAGGGAACACCATGAACCATCTCTGGTGACTTCACTTGCTGAATAATCACTTTGAACCAAAGCTTTCTCAGAAAGTTTCTGTGATGGGGAGTCAAGCCCACATGTTTCTGGGAAGAGACGTGAAGGAACAGACACCATGAACAAGATCTAGGAGAATCACAGATCGGTGATTCAGAGTTTCTGGAACTTATATAAATAAAAATAACTACAAGCCTGCATCAAAATTGATCAAAAAGAAGCAAAATAGCCAGGCATGGTGGCGCACGCCTTTAGTCGCAGCACTTGGGAGGCAGAGGCAGGTGGATCTCTGTGAGTTTGAGGCCAGCTGGGGCTACAGGGAGGCCCTGTCTCAAAATGACAGGGGAAAAAAAAAAAAGAAGCAAAATAGCACACCCGTTTTTTCCCCAACTACATGTTGCTTCGTGGTTGAGTTAGTCCACTTAGGTATAATTATCTCCAAGATGAGACCAGCTCTTTGCCACATGATCACTTGCTGCAGTTTTACAAAGGTCCCTAACTGGCTTTGATAACATGTTGGATTGCAACATAAGCTGTAAAAACCCAGGGCAGGAAAAAGCCCAGGTGACCAACACCAGGAAACGAATACGGGAGACAGACTGATCGCGTCCCCAAGAGAACTCTACCCCCACCTGGGCAGCAGTCCCTCACCTTGACACCACCTCTGGCCTGAGAATTCAGCCTCCTCTGTCCGTGCCTCCTTTCCTTCCTCCATCCTAAAGATGACCTCCGGGCTGGGAATGGGATACCCTGTTAATGGAAGGGTACTGGATTTGTGTGGTTTCTTGTCTTTTTGGACCATCTCTTGCCTCTTGTCTCTCGTCTCTTGTGAACTTTGTACTGTCTTGGAGAAAAACCCAAACCCAAAACCTGACATTTTCCACTGGGTACAAAGCAGTATCTGCGCTCACCCACTGACACGAGGTGGCTGTAGATCTCCAGCATCACGTCCTGGTACAGGCATCTCTGGGCGGGGTCCAGGTGCTGCCACTCCTCCTGGGTGAACGCCACAGTCACATCCTCAAACGATACCAATTTCTGCAACAACCGACCACATTTCGCTATGAATTACTCATCACTGGCAAATGGGAATGCTATACAAGGGTGTTTTCTAATTGTTTTTCACCGTGATGTTTCATTAAGCTCCCCACAAAATATCTATTTCACATTAATCTGTGGTGGATGGGATAAAGAAAATTTATTTTGAGAAATCCTGCCAGTTATCATACATAATCATGTTTTAAAAATATTGTAAACAGGGCTGGAGAGATGGCCTGGCAGTTAAGAGCACTGACTGCTCTTGCAGAGGACACAGTTTTGATTCCCAGCACCCACATGGCAGCTAACAACTGTCCATAACTCCACTTCCAGGGGATCTGATGCTCTCTTCTGACCTCCTTGGGCATGTCACAACACGGGTGCACTTAACACACACATAGGCAATACACCCATACACATAAAATAACAAAATTTTAAGTATTATAAATGGATTCTAAGATTCAAACAAAAAATAAGCAGTACAATATTTATTAAGCAATATTCCAGGCTATAGTGGTGTCGGGTCCATTGGGTTCTGCATCATGAAACAAGCACCTAAAAGCTTCTTCAGTTAGAAGATATTCATTCCTCAGTTGCGATCACAAGGTAACTAAACACAGGCTAAAAGCCTGGCATCACCTCCTGCACTATGGCCTTTGGCTTCAGAGACTCCAACTTGGCTTCATATTAACTCCTCTTGAAATCAGTGTCTGCAGTGTAACTCGGGAACTCAGGTTCACTTGAGTAGAAGCCCCTTGTGATGGTCGCTGTTTCTTGTTTACTTGATACAATCTGGAATCACATAGGAAGCAAAACTCCAGGCACACAGTGAGTGATCATGTAGATTAAGGTTGGCCTCTGAGACTGTCCATGTAGGATTAGCAAAACTCCAAGCACACAGTGAGTGTTGGCCTCTGAAACCGTCCATGTGGGATTAGCAAACTCCAGGCACACAGTGAGTGTTGGCCTCTGAGACCGTCCGTGTGGGATTAGTAAACTCCAGGCACACAGTTGAGTGATCATGTAGATTAAGGTTGGCCTCTGAGACAGTCTGTGTGGGATTAACAAACTCCAGGCACACAGTGAGTGATCATGTAGATTAAGGTTGGCCTCTGAGACAGTCTGTGTGGGATTAGCAAACTCCAGGCACACAGTGAGTGATCATGTAGATTAAGGTTGGCCTCTGAGACTGTCCATGTGGGATTATCTTGATTATGTTCACTGATGTGGGAAGACTCATCTTAATGATAGACAAGACCATTCTGAGCAGGGGCTCCTGGACCATATAAGACAAGCTGGCTGAGCCCCATCATTCATCAGTGCCTGCTTCCTGAGTGTGGATGTGATGCCACCAGCCATTTCGAGCTCCTGCCGCTCTGACCTGACACCATGACGGACTGTACACTTGAGCTGAGGCTAAAATAAACACTCCTTTGAGTTGCTTGTCAAAGCATTCGATCACAGTAACCAGAAAAGAAACTAAGACACCCCTAGTAAGAATCACTTGAGCTGCGGAGCCTGCACTGCTCCACTGCATCTTCTTCACCAGTGACAGCTACAGTCCACGTGCGGGCACCATATTGGACAGCATATGCTTATATTTAAATGCCAACTTAAAAGAAAGAGAAGAGATAGGGACTGAAGAGATGGCTCAGTAGTTAAGAGCACTGGCTGCTCTTGCAGAGGACCTGGGTTCGATTCCCAGCACCCACATGGCGGCCAACAACCATCTATAACTCCAGTTCCAGGTGATCTGGCACCCTCTTTTGACCTCCTTGGGCATTGCATGACCTGGGGCACTTACATACATGCAGGCAAAACACTCATATATATAAAATAAACTCTTAAAAAGTAAGAAGTAGGGGCTGGAGAGATGGCTCAGTGGTTAAGAGCACTGGTTGCTCTTGCAGAGGACCCGGGCTCAATTCCTAGCACCCACATGGTGGCTAACAACTGTCCATAACTGCAGTTCCAGGAGATCTGACACCCTCTTCTGAGCTCCACAGGCACTGCACGACATGGGTACACTTACATACATGCAGGCAATACACTCATACACAATAAAAATAAAATATTAAAACAAAAAGATTAAAAGAAAGGAAAAAAAGGAACAGAGAGAGGAAAATGATTTATAGTTTAGTGGCAAGGTGTACGGCTCAACTGAGACTATGTGTCTAGCATTCATAAGGCCAAGAACTTTTTTTGGTCTTTTCAGACAGGGTCCCCCTGTAGCCCCAGCTGGCCTGGAACCTGCTATGGAGACGCAGAGATCCACGTGCCTCTGCCTCCCAAGTGCAGGGCTTAAAGGCGTGCCCCAGCACTCAGGAGGTAGAGGCAGGGGGATCTGAAGTTCAGAATGATATCATATTCAGCTACAGGGCAACTTTGAGGGCAGTTCAGAAATGCGGAGCCAGGTGTGGTGGCGCACACCTTTAATTCCAGCACTTGGGTGGCAGAAGCAGAGGCAGGCGGATCTCTGTGAGTTCGAGGCCAGCTGAGGCTACAGGGAGATCCTGTCTCAAAAAGAGGAAAAAAAAAGAGGAGAAAAAAAGAGCAAGCTCAAAATAACACCAGAACCAGGTCCTCTGCAAGAGCAGCCAGTGGTCTTAACTACTGAGCCAGCTCTCCAGCCCCACTGACTGGACTTGGTATGAAAACTCTACATGAGATAATAGCACTAGGAAGTGAGGATATCAAAAAATCACTGCTGCCTGGTGGGTGTGGTGGCACTTAGTTCCAGCACCCAGGAGGCAGAGGCAGGCAGATCTCTGTGAGTTCAAGGCCAGCCTGGTCTACATAGTGAGTTCCAGGCCAGCTGGGGCCACAGGGAGACTCTGTGTCAAAAAATTTTTAAAAATTCACTGCTATTTTTTAAAGTATATGAACAACATCTATGGTTATGTAGAGAGACACACCCAAGCACTTACACGGAGAAAACAATCTCTGGGATTTGGCTACAAACCACCTAGAAATGAGAAATACAAATGAAACAGAAACATGCTAATAGTTGTTCAAAGATGGGGTTCACTCAGCAGACAGTGTATCCTGCATTTGCTCCTGCCTAAATATGCCTTTTTCTTTAAAAAGTTTTACTCAGTTATTTTCATTTTGTGTATACGAGTATACGGCCTGAACATGTGTAAATCCACTGTGCATGCATTGTCTGTGGAGGCCAGAAGAGGGCGTCAGATCCTCTGGAACTGGAGTTAAGGACAGTTGTAAGATGCCATGTGGGTGCTGGGAACTGATCCCAGTCCTCTGCAAGAGCAGCCAGTGCTCTAACCATTGAGCCATCTCTCCAGCCACTCCTTTTTTGTTGTTGTTTTTTTTTATTTGAGACAAATATCCCACCTTGTCTCATTTTTGAGTATACAGATAAATGAACATGTGACACTACAGATAAATGTACATGTGACACTAAAGTGGGGAGAACATGTTTAGAGCAGAGGGGGGTAAGAACGAAGGGGAGGGAAGGGAAGGGGTGTTAGCTCAGAGTATATCATATACTTGTATGACAATGTCCTCTTTGACCCTGTACCAAGGTCAACCAGAGAAAATAGAAAAGAACAATGAAACAATTTGGTTTGTCCTTTTCTTTTTATTTGTTTTATTTCTTTTGGAGACAGGGACTCACTGTTGAGCCCTGTCTGGCTTCCTACTCATTAAGCTGTGAGTTGATTCCCACTGACACCAGATTCCTGAGTCTCTTTAGTGTCAGGATCTCAGACAAGGGCCACCATTCGAGGCTTAACTTTGTTGTTGCTGAGATAGGATCTCATTATGAGGACTGGCCTGGGACTACCTATGTAGACCAGGCTAGCCTTGAACTCACAGAGATCCTCCAGGCTTTCTCTCACAAGTGCTAGGATTAAGTGAGTGTGCCACAACACCGGGCAAATAATTTTTTTTTTTTTAATTAAGCAAAATGGGGGTCTGTTGAGATGGTTTGGCGCTTAAGAGCTCTGACAACTCTAGTAGAAGACCTGGGTTTGTTTGGAGCCTGTCATCCTGGCCCTTGGGAAGTAGAGGCAGGAGGATTAGGAGTACAAGGCCATCTTCAATTAAAAAGGGAGAGTGAAGCTAGCCTGGGCTATATGAGATCCTGTCAAGAAAAAAAAAAGGCAAAGGGGGGGGGTAGGAGGGAGGGAGGGGCAGAATGAGAGCAAAAAAGAGAGGAACAGAATGAGCAGATAAGTACAGTACTCAAAATAGCCAAAGGATAGCAGGGCTCAATCTCAGCCATAATAAAATGATCAAGCCTGTCAGAAGATGTCATACTGCCAGTGATCAGATTGGTAATAACCAGTGTGTTTACTGAACCTACACAGACCCAGTTTGCTGGGTCCGTCCAGAGGGGTGGAAATGCTGGGTCTCAGACAACACACACATCACAAACCGACATGATTGATACCTTCAGCAGTTGCTGAGGACCAACAGTTCTTCCTGTTTTCTCAGTGCATGGCCACATCTAGGCTGGGCATTGTTGGTGTGGCTAATTTTACATAGGGGGGGGGGTATGGGATGTTTGTTACACAGGCATTTCCTACTAAACAGGAAGCTGAGTTTCTTCCTGTCTTTCCTGAACTCTGCAAGTAAGTCTCTTCCTGACTTCTTACTCCTTTTAAAAGAAAGCTTTGCAACATGCAGTGATGGGCTTTTGTTAATATCAGTAGCTTACATAATGGGAGGAGGCTGGAGGGCTGTGAGACAGAGGGGGTGACTGGGAGTGGAACTGAAGTGGCTTGTGTTCACAGGCTAAGGGGATCCCCACAACAGAGGACTGGAAGCCAGCAGCAGACTTGGCACAAAATAAAACATGGAAGGGTTAATTTTTGAAATTCACACTCTCCATTCAGAAAATTACACTTTGAAGTATCTCAAATATGTAAGAACCAGGACCACATGCCATTAAAATAAATAATAAAAACTGAAACCAGGTTTTCTTTTGTTTGTTTTGGTCTTTTTGAGACAGGTTCTCCCTGTATCCCCAGCTGGCCTGGAACTCCAGGATGGCCTTGAACTCACAGAGATCCACCTGCCTCTGCCTGGGATTAAAAGCCTGGCTTGTTTTGTTTTTTGAGACAGGGTCTCCTAGCAGACCCAGGTGGCTTGGTACTGGGTATGTAGACCAGGTTGGCCTTGATCTCACAGAGATCCACCTTGCCATCACATCCAGTGAAAATCAAGTTCTTAAAATTCTAGGCCAGCTGGGGCTACAGGAAGACCCTGTCTCAAAAAGAACAAACTAAATAAATACATAAAAATAAAACAAAAAACAAAACAAAAGAATAGCAACTAGGCCAGTGAGATGGCCCAGAGATAACAGTGGCCCGGCTAACCTTGACAACCAAGTTTGATCCCCAGGCCAGCATGGTGGAGAAAACGGACTCCTACAAGTTGTCGTCTGACCTTGACACCTACTCCATGACACAGAGGCACACACAAAACATAATTTAAAAATTAGTAAAACTAGGGAAAAATATTTTTTTTTGGTCTTTTTGAGACAGGGTCTCCCTGTAGCCCCAGCTGTCCTGGAACTCACTATGCGGATCAGGCTGGCCTTGAACTCACCACACCCAGCAGGGAACAATTTTTAAAAATATTTAAAAAATATGTTTTATTTATTTTTATTTTATGTGTATGTGTGTATTGCCTGCATGTAGGTAAGTGCACCTGTGTCATGCAATGCCTGAGGAGGACAGAAGAGGCCATTGGATCCCCTGGAACTGCAGTACGGACAGTTAACTGCCATGTGGGTGCTGGGATTCGAACCCGGGTCTTCTGCAAGAAGTTCCTAACTGCTGAGCCATCTCTCCAGGGCAACAATTCTTTTTTTTTTTAAGAAGGGTATCCGGGGCCAGTGAGCTAGTTCAGTGGGTGCTCCCTATCACCTGAGTTTGACCCATGGAACCCACGTAAAGGCGGCAGGAAAGAATTAACTCCACAAACTGGTCCTCTTAGCCACAGGTGCACAGGTACACCACACTTGTGTACACACACACACACAAATAATAATCAATAAAAATCAGATGGGTTTCTTTCTGTGGAAACTCTTTAAAATGGAAAACTTAACATCTGAAAGGAAAAATAGGTTTGGGCTAGGGATAAGAATAGAGGGCATTAGGGAGACAAAAGGGATTTATAAACTGTAATTCAAACCCAGATAAATATAGTAAAAAATTAAGCATTTCTGTGACATCTTCAAAGGCATATATAAAACTTTCGATAGATACTTCATTTAAATACCTAAATCCATGGTATTCATTTTGTTTTAAATGACTTTCTCAGCCATGCCAGGTCTCTAAGACAGCCTGCCATGCACCCATCTCCAGGGTACAACCTCAAGATGCACCTACACATTAGAGGACACACTCTAATGCACACTCTCATTAGAGAACTACAGAATTCAGGACTCAGACTTGAATACACCAGAGGAAAATATCCCCCGCATGGCAGCGAAGGAAGCCAACAGGACCGTGTGGCATGTGGAACCACGACAGCAGCCTGGCCCCAGCCTAGGAAGCCAGAAAGGTACCAGGAGAGGTTTCCTCAGGGGATGGAGCTGACTGGCAGGCGGGCTCTGGAGCACACTGCCTGCTCTAACCCCAGGCTGCCTGCCTGTTCATCACTGGAAGTTGAGCCCGTTCCAAGTCCCTCAGCTTCTGCTCTGTAAAATGGGGTCAACAGCCACATGTAACAAGTCTCTTGTGAGGATCAGCCTGGGACACAGGAAGCTACAAATAAGTGCCTGTAATTGTTGCTACAGCTGCTGTTAGCTACAATTAATTTCATTTTATGACCAGGATAATTCACACACTTGAAAACATTAATAAAATGAATATCTAACATACAAAACCACTCATTGCAGGGCTGGAGCGCTGGCTCAGTGGTTAAGAGCACTGGCTGCTCTTGCAGAGGACAAGGGTTTGATTCCCAGCACCCACATGGCAGCAACCAACCACCCATAACTCCAATTTCAGGGGATCCGATGCCCTTTTCTGACCTCTGTGGGCATTGCATGACACGGGTGCACTTACATACATGTGGGCAATACACTCATACACATAAAAAATAATAAAAATAATAAACGAAATATTTAAAATCAGTCATTGCAAAGCAAAAGGCAGCTGTCCACCAGAACATTAAACAAGGCAGGCGTAGTTGCAGTTTACACAGCGGTGTGAACAGGGACGATGGATCCAAGCAGAATTGCACCTATTAGTTACCTAGTTGGGGATTCTTAGCAGCCTCAGAGGCCACAGAGACCCTAAAATTAAACTTTAGGACCCACCTTCCCTGGTGAGTTTAAAAAGGGAAACATGTTAGCCTTTCCTTAGGATTTAAAATCCCATATAAAAAGGTGGAGATACCAGGGCATTGAAACCTATTAGGGAAAGTGACTTCCTCCAGGTCAAAAGAATGGAATCTAAATTCTACTTCTGGCCCTGGGTGGAGACCTAACATTCTAATCTGACCCAAAGATTAGAACCTTACATACTACTGTCTCTCCTAAGAGTTACTCCAACTCCAAACCTGACAATCACCTGGCTCTCACCACCATCCACAGGAGATGAGGGACTGGCTTCCCCCAAGGCCCTCCCTCAGGGCACCTGCTCCCAGGTCACTGCTAGGCCTACAGACATTTCTGATTAGTAACTCAAACACCCCAACTTCTCCTCTCCTCCCTCTCTTTTCCGGACCCTGACTTGCTTGGCTTTCTCACAGTCCCTGAAGTTCCTCCCTGGCCCACATACCCTTTTCTACATTATCGTCTCCCTCCTCCTTCCTCCCTAAATCCACCAGAATTCTCAGTTTACCTGCCCAGTTGGCCTGCCCTGTTAGTTTTCTCTAAATTACTAATAAAATGGTTCTCTAGCTCCTTTCTGAGTCCTTTTTAAAAATTCCTTTATCAATGACACAAAGAACCAATAAATGGGAGCCCTAATTATGTGTTAACACTGTCTCTTAGAAGTGTACAGCGCACGCGCATGGAAAGCAAGCTTTGAGAACTCGGGGCAGGAGCCTGAGAAAAAGAAAAAACAGGGCTGGAGACATGGCTCAGCAGTTAAGAGCACTGGCCGCTGTTGCAGAGAACCCGGGTTCGGTTCCCAGCATGCACATGATGACTAACAAACATTTGCGGCTCCAGGGGAATTCAATGTCCTCTTCTGACCTCCATGGGCATTGTACAGTACATGGGTGAACTTACATACACCCAAGCAAAAGTTATACACATAAAATAATAATAAATATAGTATTTTAAAAAGAAATCTAAATAGGAGAACCCAAGAGGCAAGAAAACGATCCTGTCATTAAAAGGTAGTGGGCTAACCCAGGCATGGTCACTGGGCGTGGTGGTGCATGCCTTTAATCCTAGCACTCTGGAGGCAGAGGCAGGCCAGTCAGGCTACAGTGAGAAGAGACCCTGTCTGAAAACAAAACAAAAAACAAACAAACAAACAAACAAAAAGACAGAGGCTACCTTTGGTGGTAATCCCAGTACTGGAGAGGCCAAAACAAAAAAAGATTGTTGAGTCTGAGGGTGGCCTGGGCTATATGGCAAGTTCCAGGTCAGCCTCAGCTACATGTCTCCAGAGAAAGAGAGAAAGAGAGAGGAGAGAGAAAGAGAGAGAGAGAGAGAGAGAGAGAGAGAGAGAGAGAGAGAGAGTTGATTAGGAGGTATTGAACAGGAGAATCCCGAGCATCTCAGGAACAGGATCTGCCCCTTCCTATGTCTGCCCTTGAGATCACCCATGAGGAAACCCCTACTTACCTCATATGACCCCTCCTGCTCCTCTGCACCCAGTAGGTGAGTCTTCCGGCATAAACTCCTATCTACAGCCATGTCCCCTCTCATCTTCTAGTCCTGGGCTTTCTGGCAAATCTGGACTCCTCGTCGTCACAGAAGCTGAGCAGAGGCAGGCTGTGCTGGGAAGAGGAGATAGCCTGAAGCCTGGATGACTTGGTCCCAGGAGAGCTGAAGAGACACTGGAAAACAAACAAAAAAACAATGACCCATGCTCGCTCACTGAACATCTGACTGACCACGAACTTCTGAGGGCCCAGGCTGAAGGACATAGCAGAGGAAACGAAGCCCATAAAAGCCTTGCTCACTTTTGTGATTGACTCACTTACAAAGGAACAAGAACAAATGTAACTCTGGACCCAAGGAAGGACCACTGCAGCTCTCCCACACTTTAACAGGAAGAAGAACACAGTACTAATTTAGTTACTTCCAAAATGAAGACACAGATATTAATGACAGGGATCTGGGATCTCATTCCAGGGAAGGCTCCTTAAGCCCTGAACAACTGCCTGGCAAGTTGTAAATATGAATAAAAATCAGTAAGCTGCCAATTTTTTTTTTTTTTTTTTGAGACAGGGTCTCACTATATAGACCCAGACTGCTCTGGAACTCACAGAGGTTCTCTCTACCTCCTGAGTGCTGGGATTAAGGGGGTGTGCCACCATACATGGAAACTTAATTTTTACTTAATTTCAAACAACCCTTTCTGCTGTTATGTGATAAGCATTATTATTCTGCTCGATCTGCCCACAGGGTCACTAAGCACAATTATAGGGTGCTGTCCCCTATGTGGTAGCATCTAGAAACAATTCTGTTTCTTATTGCCCAGATAGCTCAGGGGGTGATGGCCAATCTGATTCCTATTCCAAGTTTCCAGACTTTCTCTGTTCATCCAAAGCCACACAGCCTATTGTTTTTTGACACATCACTGAAGTTCACTGACCTAATCTCCCAGCCCTCCACCCCCATTGGCCCAGAAAACCTGCACACATGTGCCAGGCCCCCATTCACGTAACACTTCTGGCTTGTCCATGATGAGATAGATGACCCCTCTATGCCAGAATGCAGAAGCCAGTGACTTCCAGTAACCTCCAGTGACTGGATATAGGACTGCCAGGTTACAAACTGCCTCCATCTCTGACAGGTCCGGGCTTGCATAATCATTACTGCCCTGGTAGCCAAAAATGTCTCCCAGACAGTGTAATTTACTGGTTTCTGCAGGAACCCCAAATAATCCCTAACAAAAGGGATTCAAACAGCATGCCCCAATATGAAAGCTACCTCATTCTGGTGAATTGCCAATCAATGAATGATCTTTATCATTTGCATAGAGTGGCCCTAGAAACTAGAATTTGCCATATATAGCTCTTATACACACACATATATATACACACACACACACACACACACACACACACACACATTTTTTTTTTTTCCTGAGCTTGGATAAAAGCAGACACCTGTAACTCCAATACTCAAGAATCAGAAGTAAGCAAATCACCCCAAGATCCAAGCTATATTGGTATTCATAGGGAGACTACGTCTCAAGAGAACAAAACACATGTTTTTCAGCTCTAGCTCGGGAGAGGAAATACCATGCTGGGAACGGAATCGGCCCTGCAGTCAGGAGCCCTGGTCCCCAGCAATAACACAAAGTCTTCCACGCGGGTCTACAGCTATGCGTATCTCCTGGGATTGTTCAATCCAGTCCATAAATGTTCACTCTGCCATGGATAGGGTTCAGATAGATTGAACATGGCTCTCTGTGTCCCTGTGGTGAGCTCAAATTCTAAATGAATTCTTTTTTTTTTTCTTTCTGCTTTAAATAATAAAGACGCTTTCCCAGGTTCCAGAAGTGCTGAGAATTTTAGGTAATCAGGTCCTTTAATAACGCTGGTCACTCGCAGTGGGAGAAATGGGGATAGGAGAGCCACCAGCAACTCGCCGGACAAAGGAAAATTCCTTACTTTTGGAGGGGGCCGGCCTCTGAGCTTAGGGGAGAGGGTTTCCGAAATTAAACTCTCTGAATTTAGCAATTAGAGAAAGTACTAGATAGATTAATAAGGCAGGGCCGATCCCCTCCCAAGAGACATCTGTGATCTGGTATTTTCTTTTCTTATGTAGTTGTGTTTTCTCTTCATGCGGGCCAGTGTGGGACCCCGACCCAGGCCTCCCCGCCATGGCCCCGCTGACACCCGGGTGCAGAAGGCCGTGCAGTCCACACAAGCACCCCCTCCCCAGGCCTGCGGGCTCCATCCTCAGCCACGTGCTGTCCTGACTCTTCCCCATCCCCACCCACCCTCCAAGTCCTCCACCTGCAGCTCCAGCTCCACCCAGCACGGACTCCCGCAGCACCCACGGGGAGTCCTCCCAGGGTCCCCGGTGCTGTCCTCGGTGCTCAGAGGGGACCGTTCTCGGACTACGATATCAAATCCCACGGGGAAGTGCACTGAGAAGTCACAGAACACAGGGATGCAGAAAACACGCAAGAATAGAGCAAAGCGGCGGCCGATCCCCACCTTCACCGCCCCCCGCCCCCCCGCAGCCCGGCGTCGGACCATCACGCAGCAGAAAGCACCGCTCACCGCACAGCATCACACGCCCCTCACCTCGAGCTCCCCGGCGCCTCTAACCCGGCCGCCGGCTCTGCGAGATGAAATGTCCAATCACCTCTCAACCTCCTTGCAAAATAACCCTAGAATGACTTGACCATTTAAGACTTCATGGCCACTGTCCCCACTTCCGGTGTCACTTACATTTCCGGCAGCATTTGTCTGCACTCGGTGGAACTAGGCGCATGCCCGCTAACGCTCCCACAGCTGCCTGTCTGCCAGTAGTCATCATGGCGGACTAGGTGTTTCCGGTTCCTTCAGAAAACGTCATGGCACCGCTCATAGGATGCTGCTGCTGGACGTCTCCATCACTGACCTTCTCGCACAGCCGGAGGGGTCCGCAATGACACCGAATGAAATCTGCAGGTTTTCACACTGTTCAAACAATGGACCCCAAGAAACGGAATTTCCCCAGGAATCTAGTGGTGAGTAGGAATGGGCTGAAGCCAGGCGCCCAAGGGGAGTGGCTCATGCAAACCTATTTCCCACAGTTCTGACAACTTCTCAGACTACTCAGCTGGACGGACTGGAGCCAGGTCCAGTGATAGTGGGGTAAACTGCATTGACCAAGTCCGGCTAGTAAGTCACACCTCTTTCCTTCTATTTAAACCTAAACCTCATGTCAGGACACTGATGCTAGGCTTGCAGGGATGAAGTAGGGGCCGGGGTGTGTGGAGCCAGTGCATCACTGGCTCTCTTGCTCCTGGTCTCAGTGTGTCCACATTGAATACATCTCCTTTCTCTGCTTCTCACTATTACTTGTTTCTTTAATTGGCCCGTAGAGGACAGTGGCCCCATGCTAGCTTGCTCTGGCTTTCAGGTCCTAGGCCCTGACCCCCAAATTTTCAGTAACGTATTTTTCTGCATTTCTGAACTATATTAGCATCTTAACGTAAGTTACTCCATCTTGTTCAGAATAGCTATTTTAACAGTAACCTCTTTTCACTTATGGGAAATATTTAAAAAGAGACAACAGCCTTGAGTTCCAAGAAATAGCTCAATCACAAAACAGTGGAATGTACTAATCTCAGACATTTACATCTGGCTAACGGCCGGTTTTCGTTTCTGTAACTCGCTTGCTATTTTAGGTCACCTTGACACAAAGTATAAGACCACCCTGTTATTGTATGACCACCCAGTAACTGCTGATTCCAGCTTTCTTACTATACTTGTTATGGCTGGGAAGTTGACTAATTTTTTTTTTTGTATTTTTGAAGCAGGGTCTGGCTGTAGCCCCAGCTGTCCTGGAACTATGTAGACCAGGCTGGCCTTGAACTCACAGAGATCTGCCTGCCTCTGCCTTCCAAGTGCTGGGACTACAGGCATGCACCTCTATGCCCGGCTGGAAGTTGACTAATTTTAAAATTACAAAGTTGATTGCCAAGTTATATGACTGTATAACTTGTCTGTATAATGATTGGTTGTTGATCAATAGATTCAAAGTTCTGCCATGTTGTACAAACATGATTGGTTCACAAGTGTCCTGTTTGAATTATATTTCTGTAATCCTATAAAAACTCTGGCCCTACAATGATCAGGGCTGCATCTATTTTCAAGACAGACAGCCCAGCCGGTCGAAATAATAAACATTGACCTTGTTACTTTTCTTAAAGTGGTGCTGGTGATTTTTTTTTTTTTGTGAACTCCGTCATATAAGAATTTTTTTTTATTGCACATCACTCCTTTACTATACTGATCTGAAAAAGATTACAGTTATGCTCAGAATGAGTGCTGAACCCACATGGTAGGGCCAAACAACTGGAACCAGATTCATAAGACAGTAAAAGACACATCTGGACATGATCAAGGCAGAGGGATCCTAAGATACACAGCAGGAGACACTCCTGTTCTTTTCTGAATTATTATTAATTGAAAACTGGGTGGGAATAATTGAGAATGGGAATCAAAGCAAGGCTCTAAAATGACACCTTCAATTTCTTTCTCTTTTCTTTACTTTTTTCAAAAAGATTTGTTTTTATTTTTATGTGTATGAGTGTTTTGCCTGAATATATGTAGGTGCACTATGTGTGTGTAGTGCCCACAGAGGCCTGAAGAGGGAGTTGGACTCCCTAGAAATGGCGTTACAGTTAATCAGCTGCCATGTGAGTGCTGGGACTAGGACTCAAATCTTTTTTTTTTAATATTTTATTATTTTTATGTGTATGTGTATATTGCCTGTGTAAGTGCACTGGTGTTAAGTTATGCCCAAGGAGGACAGAAGAGGCTGTTGGATCCCCTGGAACTGGAGTTATGGACAGTTGTTAGTTGCCATGTGGTTGCTGGGATTTGAACCTGGGTCTTCTGCAAGAACAGTCAGTGTTCTTAATTGCTGAGCCATCTCTCCAGTCCTTTCTTTTATCTTCTAAATTGCACGTGTGTGTGTGTGTGTGTGTGTGTGATACGAATGCCACTGCACCGGTGTGGAGATCAGAGAGTAACTTGCAGGAGCTGTTTCTGTCCTTCACCATGTGGGTCCCAGGACTTGAACCCAGATCTTCAGGATTGGCAGCAGGCGCCCTGACCCACTGTGCCATCTCACCAGTCCCTTTTCTTCCTGACACGGAGTCTCTCTGTCTCCCAGGTTGGCCTTGAATTCTTCATCCTTCTTCCTCAATTTCACAAGTCTTTCAATTACAGGCATGTGCCACCATGTCTGGCTGACATGAACCCTCTTGCACACGCTATTTTGGAACTGTTTCACAGTCACCATTGAATACGGTCTATGCTTTCATGCACAAGGTTTTTCTGGTGTTTGGTTTGTTTGTTTTCTTGGTTGTTTACATGTGGAAGACAACAAAGCAGGACAAGGGTGGAGTGAGGATGCAAGTGGGGAGAGGCAGGTCGAAGAGTGAAGACAGGCAGCTCTGTAGAATTAATGCAGTGTGAGGACCACAGCAAAGACTGTGCGGCATATTGTCGACGTTTGGGGGTGCAGGCACAGGAGACCCCCTCCCCACTGCTACTCAGCAGCCTGAGGAGTTTCCTCAGAGTTTTAGGAACCTCAGCTCAGGACAAACCAGGATTCATGGCTTTCACACTGTAAAGAATTCAGAATTTAGCAGGGTGTGGTGGCGCACATCTTTAGTCCCAGCAGGGGAAGGTGGATCTCTGTTTGAGGCTAGGCTGGTCTACATAGCGAGTTCCAGGCCAACTGGGGCTACAGGGAAACCCTGTCTTAAAAAGACCCCCCCCCAAAAAAAATCAGAACTTGCATATATAGTAGAGTTAGACATTTTATTAAAGATTTTTTTTTTTTTTTTGTCTTGAGACAGGATCTCCCTGTAGTCCCAGCTGACCTGAACTCACTATGTAGACCAGGCTGGCCTTGAACTCACAGCGATCTGCCTGTCTCTGCCTCCTGAGTGCTGGGATTAAAGGCGTGTGCCACCACGCCTGGCTTCTTAAAGACATTTTTAAATGTCTTTTATTTACATTTTTTATTTATTTATCTATTTATTTATGTTTGTTTGTTTGCCTCCGCCTCCTGAGTGCTGGGATTAAAGGCGTGCACCACCACACCCAGCTACTTTTATTTATTTTTATGGGTATGAGTGTTTGCCTGCTTGAATATAAATGCACACATGCCAGTCAGTGCCCAAGGAGGCCAGAAGAGGGCGTCATATCCCCTGGAACTGGAATTAACAGTTGTTAGCCACCATGTGGGTGCTGAAAACTGAACCTGAACCTGGGTCCTCTGCAAGAGTAGCCAGCAATCTTAACCAGAGCCATCTTTCCAGCCCCAAGATAACTTTTTTTTTTTTTTTTTTTTTTGAGACAGGGTCTCACTATGTAGTCCTTGTCTGGAACTCACTGTATAGATCAGGCTGGCCTTGAACTCAAGAGATCTGCCTGCCTCTGCCTCCCAAGTGCTGGG
This sequence comes from Nannospalax galili, assembly GCF_000622305.1. Classification (NCBI taxonomy): domain Eukaryota; kingdom Metazoa; phylum Chordata; class Mammalia; order Rodentia; family Spalacidae; genus Nannospalax; species Nannospalax galili. The sequence continues at coordinate 20,379 of NW_008355785.1, read as the reverse complement.
ACTAAAGGTGTGAGCCACAACGCCCGGCTAAGATTCCTTCATTTTATGTATATACGTGTATGCCTGAGGTGCACAGATAAAATGTTGGATCCTCTGTAGTTGCAGGGTTTATGAGTCAGCTGATATGGGTGATAGGAACTGAACTCAGATCCTCTGCAAGAGCAGCAAGTTCTGTTAACCTTCAGCCATCTTTTCAGCTCCTCGAATTCAAATTTTAATATCTTCATTTTGTATTTGATGTAAATGTGTGTTTAGCAAACCACAGGGCCAAGTGTCTGTGGAACACTCATGATGGCCAACCAGTATCCTAATGCTTGAGTTGGATGATAAAAGCATGTACAAAGCAGACCATGAAGTAAAAAAACAGCTCTGGGTGTGCAGCATTCACAAAGGCTGGCTCTCCAGCCACAAGCCCAACTGTGTCTAAACCTTGTGCTAATTCTTAGAACTATCAAAGGATGATCCAGGCAGATTAGGAGGGTATGCATGGATTGCAATGTCCAATGTCATTCTGTTTTTTGTGTTTTGTTTTTGGTCTTTTTGAGACAGGGAAGCTGGCCTGGAACTCAGAGATCCGCCTACTTCTGCGTCCCGAGTGCTGGGACTAAAGGTGTACGCCACCATGCCTGGCTAAATAAAAATTTTAAAAATATTTTATTTTTCTTTTTTTTCATATTTTATTATTTTTATTTTACGTGTGTGTATTGCCTGCGTGTAGGTAAGTGTGCCCGTGTCATGCAGTGCCTGCGGAGGACAGAAGAGGCTGTAGGATATCCTGGAACTGGAGTTATGGACAGTTGTTAGCTGCCATGTGGGTGCTGGGATTTGAACCTGGGTCTTCTGCAAGAACAACCAGTGTTCTTAACCACTGAGCCATCTCTCTAGCCCCAAAATAAAATATTTTTAAAAACACAAATTAGAGCTGGGCATGGTGGTGCATGCCTTTAATCCCAGCACTTTGTCAGAGGCAGGAGAATCTGTGAGTTCAAGGCCAGCCTGGTCAACATATCGTGTTCCAGGCCAGCTCAGGCTACATGGTGACCCTGTCTCAAAATGACCAAAAACCCCCACGAAACACAAATTAGTAGTCGTATTTGCCCAACACTCATGACTTACTGACTTCTAGTATATCTGATTAGAAGCCTGTATAAAAATCAAATGGTGATAGCTCAGTGAATAGAACCTGTCACATAAGCCTTATGGCCTGAGCTGGATGGATCCCCAGAATCCAACTAAAGTGTGGATGTGGTGATGCACATCTGCAAACACAGCGTTTGTGGTGCTTTGAATGCAATGGTCTCCCATAGGCTCCAAGTATTCAGACATTTTATCCCCAGTTGGTGGCAGTTTTTGCAAGGTCTTAGATGGTGTGGCCATGCTGAAGTAAGCAGGTGTCACTGGGGGCAGGCTTAGAGAGTTCTTGAGCCTTGCTGGATCTCCAGTCACTCTGCTTCCCATACATGCTTGAAGATGTGAGCACTTAGCTTCTGCTCCTGTTCCAGCCACCTCTGCCGCCTACGTGCCTCCCCGCCAGGATGGAGTCTTGCCTGTTTGGAACCATAAGCTAAATAAACTCTCCCTTCAATAAGTTGGTCAGGGTTTTTATCACAGTAACAGAAAAGTAACTAATACAGCATTCCCACAGCAAGATGCAAGGCGGACACAGAATTACCTGGAAGCTTGCAGACCAGCCTGGAGTACACAGTGCAATGGCAGAAACTAGAGGAACTCCAAGGACAAGAACTCTCAAACGTTGTCCTCTGACCTCCACACACAAGCCACGACATGCCAAGCCTGTACACACACACACACACACACACACACACTAATAATTTAAAAAATATAAAAAGTACAGACTGAGGGACTGGAGAGTTGGCTCAGTGGTTAAGAGCACTGACTGCTCTTGCAGAGGACCCGGGTTCAATTCCCACCACCCACATGGCAGCTACAAACCGTCCTTAACTCCAGTTCCAGGGGAATCCGAAGCCCTCTTCTGACCTCTGCGGCATTGCATGACACAGGTGCACTCACGTACATGCAGGCAATACACTCATACACATAAAATAAAAATTAAAAAAAACAAAAGTACAGACCGAATGGTCGGTTCTGCTATCCATGGAGTTCACCTCACACGCTACAGGTGGAGAGTAAAGGAGAGTTGAGCTGAGCTCAGCATGAAGGGAGACGAAATCTATAGCACGAAGAGGAGTGAACGTCAGAATCTCATTTATGCATTTATTCAAAAAAGGTCATTCATAGAAGTTAATAATTATTGATGGTATATCAAGAAAGAGTAACAGAAAAATTGATAAATATAAACTAGCTTATTACTTATTCGTTTTATGCAGTGACTTCTACAGGAAGCCTCAATAAACTATGAGACACACACACACACACACACACACACACACACCTCCATACACACACTGATACATGTGTATAAACATGCATATGTGTGTGCTGACCAAACACATGCACATATAAACATACACATACCTACAAATAAAGCACATATAAACATACACATACCTACAAATAAATATGCATACACATGATGAACACACATAGACGTCCATACACAATACTGACGTGTCATTCATATGATTGGCACTTTTGGATTACTGCTATCCCACAATAGCAAGAATATCACGGACACAGTTTCTCATAAACTTTCTTAGAGTCTGGTAAAAATATATTTTATATCACTTTCTACAGAAAGGTTTTTCTGATCAGTCAGGGTCAGCCTGGACTGAAATTCCTAATTTTTGTTTGAGACAGGGTCTCCCTGTACACACCGCTGGGCTGTAACTCCCTAGACCAGACTGACCTCCATCACAGAGATCTGCCTGCTTCTGCCTACTGATGCTGGGGTTTAAAGGCCTGTGCCACCATGCCCAGTGACAGTTGTAATTCTTAACAAGGTAACTCCAGATACAGATATGTGTGTTTATCATCACAAGTTATTTTGTGGGTAATGTCCTTGTGCATAATGTTTTCTGTATCTAAACAAGTAATGCATAATTTTTTCAGTAATGGTTGGGTGTACAATTAGATTTCTTATAAAATGAGTTTCAAGTAATTAAAAGAATACATTTCATTTGTAAATATTCTGATGACCTAGGAACTCATTTCTCAGTAAAATCTATTATATAATAACTAAACCTGTAAGAACTGTCTGTGGAATGAGTTACTTGATATGAGTTGAATTCTGACCTGATGAGGAAGACCTTTAGACATCCATAACACACATAAAGTCTCCCAATGAGTGAATGTGGGACATAGGAATGATTTCTCAATTGTGACCTTCCAAAGGTTTTTCTCCAATTTGAGTTCCTTCATGAGATGTCAACTCTGACCCACATTTGTTAACAGACAAAAGCTTTACTCTAGGAGCTGTCTGGTACCTACAAAGTTAACCTGCCACTGAAGATGTCCTCACATTCAGCATGCATATAGGGCTTCTCTCCTGTGTGAATTTGTTCATGCTCTTGCAGAGTTAAAATTAGAAGCCAATGAGCCACGCATGGTGCACACCTTTAGTACCAGCACTTGGGCAGCAGAGGCAGGCAGATCTATGTGAGCTTGAGGCCAGCCTGGTTTCCATAGTGAATCCAGGCCAGCTGTGGCTGCAGGGAGACCCTGTCTCAAAAAGACCAAAAAAAAAAAAAAAAAAAAAAAAAAAAGAGAAGCCAAGACTTTCCCACAGTTGAAGCATTTGGAAGGCTTCTTCACCACGTGAATTCGATGAAATATGTTCAGTTGGTGTATCTAAACAGCATTTGAGTTCTGGAATTCATAAGGTTTCTGTCCAATGTGAGTCTGTTCATGAGATGTCAACTCTGACTTCTGTGAGAAGGCCTTCCCACACTTGTCACAGACAAAAGGTGTCTCCTTCCTGTGAATCCACTTATGTTTAGAGAAAACTGACCTGCCTCTGAAGGCTTTCCCACAGTGAGTGCACACATAGGGCCTCTCTCCTGTGTGAATTCGTTCATGCTCTTGGAGTTGGACCTTAGTACAAAAGGCTTTCCAACAGTAGCTGCATTTGTAAGGTCTCTCCCCTGTGTGAATCAGAAGATGCACCTTTATTTCAGATGGATAATTAAATGATTTCCCACAGAAATTGCATTTGTGAGGCTTCTCCACCAGGTGAATTTTTTCATGCCTGCCCAGTGTTGACATCTGACTGAAGGCCTTCCTGCACACCGAACACACAAAAGGCCTCTCCCCTGTGTGAATTCGAGAATGTGCCTTTAGCTGAGATGTTTTACTAAAGGATCTCCCACAGTCAGGACATTTGCAAGGCTTCTCTCCCGTGTGGGTTTGATAATGTAACTTCATTTGGGATGGGTAATTAAACAACTTCCCGCAGTCAGGGCATTTGTAAGGCTTCTCACTAATGTGGGTTTGATAGGGTGTCACTGCTGACTCTCGGAAGCCTGTCCCACGTTTCTGAGAGACAAAAGTTCTGTCTCTGGTGTGAATTAACTGATGTTTACGAAAAGATGACCTACCATTAAAAGTCCTCCCACATTCAGTACACACAAAGGGTTTCTCGCCGGTGTGAATGCGCTCATGCACTTGGACTTGCTCCTTAGTAGAAAAGGCTTTTCCACAGTGGCTACATTTGAAAGGCCTCTCCCCAGTGTGAACTCGATAATGTGCCTTCAGTTGGGACATTTTACTGAACAATTTCCAACAGTCTCGGCATTTGTAAGGCTTCTCCCCCGTGTGATTTAGATAATGCACCTTCAGTTCACATGGAAAATTAAACGACTTTCCACACTCTCGGCATTTGTAAGGCTTCTCCCCCGTGTGATTTAGATAATGCACCTTCAGTTCACATGGAAAATTAAACGACTTTCCACACTCTCGGCATTTGTAAGGCTTCTCCCCCGTGTGATTTAGATAATGCACCTTCAGTTCACATGGAAAATTAAACGACTTTCCACACTCTCGGCATTTGTAAGGCTTCTCCCCGGTGTGGCTGTGGTAATGCACCTTCAGCTGGGACGGGTAATTAAATGACTTCCCACAGTCACTGCATCTGTGAGGCTTCTCCCCAGGATGAAGTTTCCCATGCCTGTCCAGTATTGATTTCTGATTGAAGGCCTTCCCGCACTCAGAGCACACGTAAGGTTTCTCTCCTGTGTGAATTCGATGGTGCACCTTGAGTTTGGCTGTTTTACTGAATGATTTCCCACACTCCTGGCATTCATAAGGCTTCTCGCCTGTGTGGATTTGACAGTGCACCTTCAGTTGGGATGGAAACTTGAAAGACTTTTCACACTCACAACATTTGTAAGGCTTTTCTCCAGTGTGGCTTTGTTGATGGGATGTCAACTCTGACTTCTCCAAGAAGGCCTTCCCACATTTATCACAGACAAAAGGCATCTCCTTCCTGTGAAGCAGCTCATGTTCACAGAAAACTGACCTGCTGCCGAAAGCTTTCCCACACTGACTGCACACATAGGGCTTCTCTTCTGTGTGAATTTGCTCATGCTCTTGGAGCGCGGCCTCAGTACGAAAGATTTTCCCACAGCCGCTGCATTTGTAAGGGTTCTCCCCAGCCTGAATTAGCTCTCCCTCCTTCAGGGGAAATGGGTAACGCAGTGACTCCGACATGTGGAGGAAGGCCTTCCCATCCTTGTATGAGACAAACGGGCTCTCCGCAGTTGGAGTGATCCTGGGTTTGTGCGAAGAGGACACGGCATAGAGTACCTTCCCACACTTAGTACCCTGATCTGCTTTCTCCTGAGAATAACCGTCGTGCTGTGTCAGTGGGTACTTATGGCTGAGACCGTCTCCACGCCCAGGCCTTGTGCAGGCTTCCTCTCCTCCATGAGTAATCATAAAGTTGGCCTTACAAGAACCCTGTGTGACGAGCTGACCAGACACCACAATGTAAAGAAGCTGCTTTGTGACACTGCTTTCCTTCTGAGCATTTGCTTCTAGGTTCAGATTCAAACTTGTTGGAAGCGAGTAACATCTTAGAAGTCCCCCTTGTGTGGAGATGAGGTGGGGTGCCAAAACAATGGTTTCCCCAGGCTTCTGACATGCACGGCCACTGTCTGTGCACAGTGTTTTCTTGTCGAGGACAGCACCTGGACTCGAGGGTGGGGTCCGGTTTGGCTGATCTCTCTTTGTAGGGTCAGTATTCTTCCACAGTTCTTGCAGAAGGGAACACCATGAACCATCTCTGGTGACTTCACTTGCTGAATAATCACTTTGAACCAAAGCTTTCTCAGAAAGTTTCTGTGATGGGGAGTCAAGCCCACATGTTTCTGGGAAGAGACGTGAAGGAACAGACACCATGAACAAGATCTAGGAGAATCACAGATCGGTGATTCAGAGTTTCTGGAACTTATATAAATAAAAATAACTACAAGCCTGCATCAAAATTGATCAAAAAGAAGCAAAATAGCCAGGCATGGTGGCGCACGCCTTTAGTCGCAGCACTTGGGAGGCAGAGGCAGGTGGATCTCTGTGAGTTTGAGGCCAGCTGGGGCTACAGGGAGGCCCTGTCTCAAAATGACAGGGGAAAAAAAAAAAAGAAGCAAAATAGCACACCCGTTTTTTCCCCAACTACATGTTGCTTCGTGGTTGAGTTAGTCCACTTAGGTATAATTATCTCCAAGATGAGACCAGCTCTTTGCCACATGATCACTTGCTGCAGTTTTACAAAGGTCCCTAACTGGCTTTGATAACATGTTGGATTGCAACATAAGCTGTAAAAACCCAGGGCAGGAAAAAGCCCAGGTGACCAACACCAGGAAACGAATACGGGAGACAGACTGATCGCGTCCCCAAGAGAACTCTACCCCCACCTGGGCAGCAGTCCCTCACCTTGACACCACCTCTGGCCTGAGAATTCAGCCTCCTCTGTCCGTGCCTCCTTTCCTTCCTCCATCCTAAAGATGACCTCCGGGCTGGGAATGGGATACCCTGTTAATGGAAGGGTACTGGATTTGTGTGGTTTCTTGTCTTTTTGGACCATCTCTTGCCTCTTGTCTCTCGTCTCTTGTGAACTTTGTACTGTCTTGGAGAAAAACCCAAACCCAAAACCTGACATTTTCCACTGGGTACAAAGCAGTATCTGCGCTCACCCACTGACACGAGGTGGCTGTAGATCTCCAGCATCACGTCCTGGTACAGGCGTCTCTGGGCGGGGTCCAGGTGCTGCCACTCCTCCTGGGTGAACTCCACAGTCATGTCCTCAAATGACATCATCCTCTGTAACAACGGCTCATTTGAACTGCTTATCATTGGTATTTCCGGGGAAAACATCATATAGGGTATTTGGTAACAACCCAGTGCGCTAGATAGCTTCAACTGTCCACTTGACACACCTTGGAAGAGGGAACCTCAGCTGGTAAATTAGTTTTTTCAGAGTGGCCTGTAGGCATATCTGTGAGGCATTTTCATAATTGTTGAGTGATGTGGGAGGGCCCAACTCAATGTGGGCAGTGCCACCCTGGGCAGGTGGTCTTGGGTTGTATAAGAGAGCGGGTTGAGCACAGGCCAGAGGAGCGTGCCAGTAAGCAGCTAAAAGGCTTCAAGAAGTCCCTAAAACTGAACAGATACACTAGGCACTTTCCTCCCAAGTGAATATAAGCTGTAAATACTGCTAAGAGACACACTGAGACGCTGAGCTAGTAGACGCTCAGACCAGCTGAGGTGCCTGGAATATATACAAGCCAGCAAGTGCGCTCTCAACAGGAGAATCAAGGACATCTCCAGAACAGGGCTCCTGGCTTTGCCCCTTCCTGTGTTTGCCCTATGTTAGGTCTCCAAGACTCAAAACCCTCTATTTATCAGGAGGTCACAGCTTCCCCATCCCCTAACAAACGTATCCAAGTCCCTAACTGCCTATAAAACCTATTCTGAGTCTCCTGCTAGCTGCTGTTCTCTGCTCCTGAGAGGCAGTTTCTAAATAAATTGCTCTTCCTATCCATTGAGTGGCCCAGTTTGGTTTTCACTGCATGCTTCCATACACCCTTAAGATGTGAAGGACCACGCATGGGGACACCCCTGCTAACCTCATGTGACCCCTCCTGCTCCTCTGCACCCAGTAGGGGAATCTTCCAGCATAAACTCTTATCTACAGCTATGTCCTATCCCACCTTCTATTCTTGGACTTTTTTGCTGGTAAATCCAAATTCCTTGAGAGTCACGGATGCTGTGGAGAGGCTGGCTGCGGCATGATGGGAAACTCTGAAGCTTAAATGATTTGGTGGTCCCACGAGCTCTGAAGAAACTCCAAGACAATAAACCACATGGTCACTCATCTAAAATGGGTCTCCCTGCAGCCCCAGCTGGACTGGAACTCTCTATGTAGACCAGGCTGGCCTTGAACTCACAGAGATCCACCTGCCTCTGCCTCCCAAGTGCTGGGATTAAAGGTGTGCATCACGTCACCCGGCTTTGATGATAAACTTCCAATGTCCCAAGTTGAAGGTCATATGTAGAGACCGTGGAGAACACAAAGGTCACAAAAGCCCTGCTTTTATAAATCAAGGAACGGCTCGGTATGGTGGTGCATGCCTTTAATCCCAGCACTGGGGAGGGAGAGGCAGGTAGATGTGAGTTTGAGGCTAGACTGATCTATATAGCAAGTTCCAGGCCAGCTGGGGCCACAGGGGGACAGAGTATCAAAAAAAATCAAAATAAATAAATTAAATAAAAATAAGGAACAATAACAGCAATGAAAAAAAACTGAGTTTGGACTAAAGTCAGGAGGGAGTGATTACAGCCTTTGTACCTGCTAAGTGGAAGAACAGCAAGATGCTAATTTAGTTGCTTCCAAAATGAGGACACAGGTATCTATTATAGGAATCCAGAATCTCCTGTCAGGGAAGGTTTACCAAGCCCCGAGCACCTGCCTGGCAGGTGGTAAATACAAATAAAAGTAAGCTGCTAATTTAAATTTCATTTTTTTTACGTGCATGAGTGTATTCCCTGCATGTAAGTTCACCTGACTCATGCAATGCCCAAGGAAGTCAGAAGAGGGCGTTGGATCCCCTGGAACTGGAGTTAGATGATTATTAGCTGCCATGTGGGTGCTGGGATTCAAACCTGGGTCTTTTGCAAGAACAGTCAGTGCTCTTAGCTGAGCTGAGCCATCTCTCCAGCCCTAAATACTTATTTTCATGAGCACACTCCTAGAATTCTAATACTCAACAGTCAAAGCAGATTGCCCAAGATCAAAGCCAACTTGAAACCACCTCTCAGGAAAACAAAACGGTGTTTTTTAGCGCTACCTCTGTGCAGGAAATACCACGCTGGGAATGGTCGGAGCCCACGCCTAAGTTTACCCGTGTCCTGGCTTTTGCTTCATCCTCTGTATCAGTTTTAACTCGGAAATGGGAAAAACTGAGAATGCCTATGTTCCCCGTTTTAGCCAAACTGTGAGTAAACTCATCACTACTCTTTTCATTTTCATTTACTTTATGGAGTGTTCTCTTCAAGCGGACCAGGGTGGGACCCCCACCCAGACCTCTCAGCCACGGCCACACCGACACCTGGGTGCAGAAAGCCGTCAGTCCCCGCAAACACCCCCTCCCCGCAACCTGCTGTCCTCACTCCTCCATCCCCACCCACCCTCCAAGTCCCCCACCTGCAGCTCCAGCTCCACCCAGCACGGACTCCCGCAGCACCCACGGGGAGTCCTCCCAGGGTCCCCAGTGCTGTCCTCCGTGCTCGGAGGACCACGTCCACAGGGGACCACGCAGCAGCCCACATCCCATCTCCCTTGCAGTCCTCCCTGCAGCCCGGGTTTCTAACGCAGCAGAATTCCCACGCACGGCATCCTCTCGCTTCCTGCCACTCACCTCACACCCTCCTCAGCATCTCAGAGCACGTCGCACGCCGCGGGCCCTTCAGGACTTCCGCTCACGGATTCCCACAATCCTGGATGCAAATGTTCCAAACCAACCTATGGGCACGACCGTGAAATAACACTTGAGCCACTCTGGATCACTTCCCGTTTCACTTGGATTTCCGTTTGGAGTTCTCCAAGCCGCTTAAACTGGCACTCCGGAAGCTGCAGCGGCCCTGCCAGTAGTCAGCATGGCGTTCCAAGTGCTTCCGGTTCCCTCAGAAACCGGAAGTAGTCTGTGTTACAGGCCACTGTGAAAAAACTTCCATTCAGTACAGCCAGAGAATCACCAGTGTCACATAGTGAAAATCTGGAGGCTGGTCCACATGGTGTAACAGATGCTCTTTTTATTTATTTATTTATTTATTTATTTATTTATTTATTTATTATTATTTGGGGGGGTCTTTTTGAGACAGGGTCTCCCTCTGCCTCTGACTCCCGAGTGCTGGGATTAAAGGTGTGGGCCACCACTCCCGGCTTTAATTATTATTTTTATTTTATGTGTACGAGTGTATTGGCTGCATGTATATGAGTGCACCCGTGTAGTGCAATGCCGGGGTCAGAAGACGGCTTCAGATTCCCCTGGAACTGGAGTTAACGATGGTTTGTAGCCGCCATATGGGTGCTGGGAATCGAACCTGGGTCCTCTGCAAGAGCAGGCAGTGCTCTTAACTGCTGAGCCAGCTCTCCAGCCCCAAGAAGATGCTCTTTTTTAAAAATGTACCTTGCCGGGTGTGGTGGTGCACACCTTTAATCCCTGCACTTGGGAGGCAGAGGCAGGCAAATCTCTATAGCCTGGTCTACAGGGTGAGTTTCAGGCCAGGTGGGGTCAGGGAGAACCAGTCTCAAAAAGACATATACTGGCCGGGCATGGTGGCAGGCGGATCTCTGTGAGTTCAAGGCCAGCCTGGTCCACATAGTGAGTTCCAGGACAGCTGGGGCTACAGGGAGACCCTGTCTAAAAAAAAAAAAAAAAAAAAAAAAAAAGACGTGCATATTATATATTACATATTATATAAGACATATATATATATATATATATCATGTGTGTGTATTTGTGTAGCTTGTGCATGCCATGGTACAGATATGAGGACAACTTGCAGGAGTAGGTTTTCTCCGTGTAGGTCCCGGGGATTGAACTCAGGTCATGAAACAAGAGTCTTTATCTACTAAGCCATATTTTGGGCTTATCTTAAATATACTTTGTATTTTGTTTATGAATATGAGTGTATTGCCTGCATGTATGGAAGTGCACCTGTGTTGTGCAGTGCCCTTGGAGATCAGAAGAGGGTGTCAGATTCCCTGGCACTGGAGTTAGGATGGCTGTTAGCTGCTATGTGAGTGCTGGGAGTCAAACCTGGGTCTTTTGCAAGAGCAAGCAATACTCTTAACCACTGCGCCATCTCTCTAGCCCTTCATCTTAGTATATTTATGATGGAGATCTTCTTTTAGGGTATTTTTGTTGTTGTTTGTTTGTTTTTTGGTCTTGCGACAGGGCTTTCCTGTAGCCCAGGCTGGCCTTGAACTCACAGAGATCCACCTGCCTCTGCCCCCCAAGTGCTGGGACTAAAGGCATGCACCGCCCCACACAGCCTTACATGGGGATTTTCAGTATCTGAACTAAACTCAAAGGAACAGACTCCTAATCGGACCGAGAGGGTAGCCAGTGGTGGGAAAAGCACTAGCCTCACCGGCTCTGTCCGGCTTAATGAAACAGTATTTGAAATACAACCATCGAAATGCGGGGGAGTGACTCTTGATTTTCAAAAGAAACACTCTCACTCTAAGTGATGGTGATATCGAGTTAATTTTCTTTTTAACATTTTATTTTTTTAAGTAGCTTTTTAAAAAATATTTATTTTTATGTTATGTGTATGCATGTATTGCCTGCATGTATGAAAGTGCACACATGTCATGCAGTGCTCACGGAGCTCAGGAGAGGACATCGGATCTCCTGGAACTGGAGTTACCAATGGTTGTTACCTGTCATGTGGGCACTGGGACTCAAACCTGGGTCCTCTGGAAGAGCAGCCAGTGCTCTTAAGTGCTGAGCTAACTCTTCAGCCCCAACTTTCATATCTTTTATATTTTTAATTTTATGTATTTATATGTGAATGTGGGGGGGTATATGGATATGAGTGTAGTTGCATGTGGAGGCCAGAAGATGGATGGTGTCCAGTCCTCTGGAGCTGGAGTAACAAAAGGATGTGAGCTGCTGGACATGGTTCCTGTGAAACCAACATGGGTCCTCTGCAAGAACAGTCAGTGCTCTTAAAAACGCTGGTTGCTCTATCACATGCTCTGTCCTTTGCTTCCTCACCTCTAAAATGATGTTTATGGGGACAGAATGTTTCTTACAATTTGGCTATGAAGAAGAAATGAGCTAACACAAACTGTTTGCAATAGTAGCCCTTCCCTAGGGAAACAATCCTTAGCCTGACTTTGAGGCCTTCAAGGCTACTCATTTCTCAGATCTCAAAGACAGACCATTTCACAAAGGTCACAGGACTAGAAACCAGGTTTCTGCCTTGGCTCCATCAATATGCTCTTACCCTCCAGATTCCTTCATCTGTGATTCAACAGGCATCAAGGACTGAATGGGTAGTCCCAAGGTTTACCACTGACAGGATAAAGGAAATGAATCAGTGACTGAGAGGGGTTTGAGGACATTAGACAGAGGGGCTTTGAGAGAGGTAGAACAAAGGGAAGTGAAACAATTATGCATAATAGGTCCTAAAGAGGGTGAGAGGACAGCAGTGGGGTCACCAGGAAGGGACAGCCTGCTAGAAGAGGAAGCATCTACAGCCGAGGGATTATGAAGGCCACATGAGGATGGAAGAACTGTTAGACCTAAGGCCCACATGGACACCCAGGTGATGGTTATGGACAGGGACAGCAAGAGTCATAGAGGGAGATACACCCTGTACAGTTAGGAAGTGGCCTGTCTTTCCACTATGGTCTCAAGATTTAATGATTCCTGTCCCCAGAGTTCTGTTTTCCTTGAAACTGCATGGGGCACCAACCTAGCCACAGGGGAATACTATGTTGCTCATACCAGAGACCATTCTTCTTTTTTTTTTTGTCTTTTTTGAGACAGGTTCTCCTCGTACCCCAGCTGTCCTATGTAGACCAGGCTGGCCTCGAACTCACAGAGATCCGCCTGCCTCTGCCTCCCGAGTGCTGCGACTACAGGTGGGTACCACCATGCCCGGCTCAGAGACCATTCTTAGTAAGAGAGAAAGAGAGAGAGGCAGAGAGATAGATTTCCAATCAACAAATGAATGAGGCCAGGCCTTGAGCTACAGGAGCCTCTGGGAAACTGGTTTTTCCACTATGGCCTAGAGTTAGGGCTTATCAGTGGCATTAGTCCCCGGTCAAGGAGACCAGTGAGGCAAACAGCTCAGATGGGCATCTTGAGCTCAGCACAGGCCCTGCATGTGGATTCATCCTCTGGTCTGTGTCAGCTGTTGACTGCTGTGTAGCCCCTGGGATAGAGACCGTTGGTTCCACTTACCCAATCCTCCCCCATCAGGGAAGGACTACCAACCTACTTATAGGTAGAAAACAGGGTGGGAATGTAAAATCCCTCGCTCAGTGGATGCAGAGAGTGGAATCAGGGATCAGACATCGAAACCTGGCTCTTGGCTCATCTGAAAGCCTGTGTTGTTCTGAGTCCTGAAAGTAGGCATGACTTAGAGCAAGCCAGGCGTGGGGACCCAAGCCTTTAAGCCCAGCACTTGGGAGGCAGAGGCAGGTAGATCTCTGTCAGTTTGAGACCAGCCAGGGCTATAGTGAGACCCTGTCTCAACAACAAAAAGAACAAGCAAAAATGGACAAAGAATGGATCAAAACAGTGAGAATGGATGAATAAATTACGGCATGTGAATCCTACTGAAGGCACATCAAGGGCTGCACGTCTCCCAGCGGCCAGGCAGTGCTTTATTTGTGGTATAAGGTCCATATGGTGTGTGCTGGATGCTTTAGTGTCAACTTGACACACCTGGGTTGAGGGAGCCTCAATTGGGGAATTGTCTCTATTGGACTGGCCTGTGGCCATGTCTGAGGGCCATCTTCTTGATGAGTGATGTGGGAGGGCCCAGCCCACTGTGGGTGGTGCCACCCATGGGCAGGTGGGCCTGTGTTGTATAAAAAATGCAGGCTGAGCAGGGGCCAGGGGGACAAGCCAATAGTAAGCAGCATTCCTCTATGACCTGTGCTCCAGCTCCTGCCTCCAGGTTCCTGCCCTGAGTTCCTACCTTGGGCTCCCAGATGAACTGTGACCTGGGAGATGTAAGCTAAATAAACCCTTTCCTCCCCAAGTTGGTAGTGGTCAGAGTGTTTTGTCACAACAGTGGAGAAACAAACTAAGAGATGGTGTCTGCCATAAGCAGTTAATTCCACTAGTAGAGTACGGCAGCATCACTGGACAGCACATGCACAAACGGACCTGGCTGTGTTAAAAAACAAACAAGGAATTAAAACCCAAAACCAAATTAAACAACTAACTGGCCCCAATTTTGTTACTGCTGGTGTGTGTGACCAGAAGCCTGCACAACATGAGCAAGCCCAGACTCAATGACTGCCTCAGAGTGGATGTGGCGAAGCTCACCACAGAGACACAGGTGGAGAGGAGAAGGAACGTAGATCTGAGCTAAATGACAAAGAAAAAGCACAACATGAAGACCAGCAGTCGTTACAGAATCACATTTATGCATAGACCCAAAGGACAGACATTCCCATAATGACATTTTCAAGTATTGCTGGAACAGGATCATAGAGATTTCAATTAGGAAAATAATCTGATAAACAAACTACATCACTTAAAGAAATAACTACATCTACATACTCATATTACACAGCAAACTCTGTTGTATACCCTACTGTACCACGTAAATACATATATATATGCATACACGTGTGTATATATATGTAAATGCTGATGAGACCATCTGTGTATATATATATATATATACATACATACATACCATACAAATAAATCTAAATGTGTAAACAGTAAGTATACATACATTACACAAACATATCCATACATAATACTATCTTATACTTTACTGGCATTTGAGAAACATTGGTATTCCACAATAAACAGGAAAACTATGGACACAACTTTTTTTTATATTTTAGTTATTATTTTTATTTTATGTGTATGAGTGTATTGCCTGCATGTATGTGAGTTCACCCATGTTGTGCAATACTGCGGAGGTCAGAAGAGGGCTTTGGAGTCCCCTGGAACTGGAGTTAAGGATGGTTCGTAGCTACCATGTGGGTGCTGGGAATCGAACCCGGGTCCTCTGCAAGAGCAGTCAGTGCTCTTAACTGCTGAGCCATCTCTCCAGCCCCATGGACACAATTCAAAAAAAAAAAGTTCCTTAGAAATACACCAGCAACACTTTGTATTATATATTTTTTCACAACATTTTTTTCTCCTCAAATTAGGGTTTCATTTTGAAATTAAATCACATTTTCTTTCAAATGCTATTACAAATATGTACATGTGTGCTTATTCCAAGTTATTGTGCAAGTAATTTCTAATGCCTAATAATATGTGTTAAAGGAACAGAGAACTATATATATATTCTCCATCATGAACTCTGTTATGTGCAATTAGTTGTCTTATAAAATGTTCTTTTTCTTTTTTTTTTTCCTTTGGTCTTTTTGAGACAGTGTCTCCCTGTAGCCCCAGCTGACCTGAACTTGCTATGTAGAGCAGTCTGACCTTGAACTCACAGAGAGCCACCTGCCTCTGCCTCCTGAGTGCTGGGATCAAAGGATGGGATCAAAGGCATGCATCACCACACCTGGTAAAATGTTCTCTTTTTCAATGAACTCCTGGAGTATATTTTATTTGGGAATCTGCTGATGACCTGGAAACTGATTTCTTTGTAAGAACTGCTGTCAAACATCTTCCCTTGTTCCGATGACATAAGATGGCTCCTTGTGTGAATGCTATGACATGCCTAAAGTAAGGGTGTATGACAGTGATGTCTCACTCGTGGCATTCATAAGGCTTTTCTCCAGTGAGTTCCCTGATGGGATGTCAACTCTGACTACTGGAGGAGTGTTTTCACACATAGTCAAGTTTCCCTACTGTGAATTACCTTCTTTCTCTGTGAAACCCAACCTGTCATGGAAGGCCTTCCCACATTCAGTGTACACACAGGATTCCTCTACTGAGAGAATTCGCTCATGCCTTGGAGTTAGGACTTAGAGGCGACGGCTCTCCCACAGTCCCTATACTTGTAAGGCTTCTCTCGTGTGAACTCTTTGGTGTGTGTGGAGCAGTGACTCCTCCTTGAAGGCATTTCCACATTCACGACATACATGGTGTTTTTCTTCAGTATGAACTTTCAGGTGTATATTGAGGTGCGCCTTTTGGGTAAATGCTTTTCCACAGTACCTACATTCGTAAGGTTTCTCACCTGTGTGAATCCGATGATGCACCTTCAGATGGGATGTTGTACTAAACAATTTTCCACATTCTTGGCATTCATGAGGCTTCTCTCCAGTGTGAGTCCGCTGATGGGCTGTCAAGTTTGACTTCTTGAGAAACGCCTTCCCACAATGGTCACAAACAAAAGGCCTTGCATCACTGTGACTCAACATATGCACATAGAAACGAGTGTTGCTACTGAAGGCCTTCCCACAATGGTGACAGACAAAAGGGCGTGCCCCAGGGTGAGTCATCCTATGACGATACAATCCTGATGTTCTATGGAAGGCCTTCCCACATTCAGTGCACACGTAGGGTTTCTCTCCTGTGTGAATTTGTTCATGCTCTTGGAGTCCGGACTTAGAGGAGAAGGCTTTCCCACAGTCATTACATTTGTAAAGCTTCTCCCCCGTGTGAACTCTTTGGTGTGTGTGGAGCAGTGACTCGTCCTTGAAGGCTCTCCCACACTCTCGGCACACATGATGCTTTCCTCCAGTATGGACTTTCAGATGTATATAGAGGTGTGCCTTTGTGGAGAAGGCTTTTCCACAGTCACTACATTCATAAGGCTTCTCACCTGTGTGAATCCGATGATGCACATTCAGGCTGGATGTTGTACTGAAAAATTTCCCACAGTCTTGGCACTCATAAGGCTTCTCTCCACTGTGAGTTCGCTGATGGGCTGTCAAGTTTGACTTCTGGAGGAAGGCCTTTCCACATTCGTCACAGACAAATGGCTTTGCCCCACTGTGACTCATTATAAGCACACAGAAACCTGTCCTTGTACTGAAGGCCTTCCCACATTCAGTGCACACAAAAGGTTTCTCACCTGTGTGAATTCGTTCATGTTCTAGGAGGGAGAACTTAGAGGCGAAGGCTTTCCCACAGTCACTGCATTTGTAAGGCTTCTCTCGGGTGTGAATTCTTTGCTGCTTACTGAGCTCTGACTCCTCCAAGAATGATCTCCCACTCTCAGGATATATACATGTCTCTCTCCATGATGTTTTTCTTCAGTATGAACCTTTAGGTGTTTACTGAGGTGTACCTTTTGTGTGAAGGCTTTTCCACAGTCTTGACATTCAAAAGGCTTCTCATCTGTGTGAACCTGACGATGGATCCTGAGTTTGGACGGAGTACAGAACAATTTCCCACAGTCTTGACATTCATAAGGCTTCTCACCTGTGTGAATTTGACGATGGATCTTCAGTTCGGACAGAGTACGGAACAACTTTCCACAGTCTTGACATTCATAAGGCTTCTCACCTGTGTGAATTCGGTGATGGATCTTCAGTTCAGTAGGAGTACGGAGCAACTTCCCACAGTCTTCACATTCATAAGACCTCTCACTGGTGTGAATTCGAAGATGCATATTCATCGTAGATGTTTTATGGAACAACTTCCCACAGTCTGGACATTCATAAGGCCTCTCGCCCGTGTGAATTCGAAGATGGACCTTCAGTTCGGATGGAGCACGGAACAATTTACCACAATCTTGGCATTTATAAGGCTTCTCTCCAATGTGAGTTTGCCGATGGGTTATCAGTGCTGACTTCTGCAGGAAAGCCTTTCCACATTTTCGACAGACAAAACATCTTTCCGGAGTATGAGTTATTTTATGATTATGGAAAGTTGACCTACGATGGAAGGCCTTCCCACATTCAGTGCACACATAGAGCTTCTCTCCTGTATGAATTCGCTTGTGCTCCTGGAGTTGAAGCTTAGAGGCAAAAGCTTTCCCACAGTCAGTACATTTGTAAGGCTTCTCCCATGTGTGAATTCTCTGGTGTGTCCTGAGTACCGACTTCTGCAGGAAAGCCTTGCCACATTCAGAACACACATAAGGTCCCTCCCCCAGATGAATTTGAAGATGCACATTCAACTGGGATGGATGGCTGAACAAAGTCCCACAGTCCTGGTATTCATAAGGCTTCTCTCCACAGTGAGTTTGCTGGTGGGATGTCAATTCTGACACCTGGAGGAAGGCCCTACCACATTTGTGACAGACAAAGGGCTTCTCTATAGTGTGGCTTATGTTGTGTTGAATGAAAGCCATCCTGTAATTCAAGACTTTTCCAGAATCAGTATTTTCATCTGGATCCTCCTGAGAATGAATTTTATTCTGCCTAAGTGGTTGCTCATGACTAAGAACTTTTCTGCACTGACTGTGTTTGTGTGATTTTTCTCTATGAGTAATCACAGAGTTAGCATTAGAAGAACCACTTATAAAGAGTTGACCAGGAGTAACATGGCCATGAAGCTGTTTTCTGACACTGCTTTGATTCCGACCATCTGCTTCTAGGTGAGGGTTTAAAGTTCCTGCTAATGATTCAGAGTTCGGAGGTCTGTTCTGTGTGGAAATGCGGTGAGGCCCCACAGGAACACGTTCCTCGGCCTCTTCACATTCACAATTCCTGTCTGTGCTCTGAGTTCTCTTGTTGATGAAATCACCGGGTCTCAGAGGTGGGATCTGGTTTTGCTGATCTCTCTCTGTAGGGCCAGCATCCTGCCACAGTCCCCAAATGGAACACAATGAACCACCTCTTGTGACTTCACTCGTCAAATCATCTTGCAGTGAAGATTTCTCAGGAACGTCCGGGTGTGGAGGATCAAGCCTCATATTACTTTCTGCTCAGAGAAGAGAAAGGAACAAGGACAATGAACGAGATGGAGAACGAGTCTCAGGCAGCTGATTGGACTGAACAGCACTAGCGATGCTGATGATGGTGTCACTGAGTAGAAACAGTCCCTTATGATGCTCCAAACACTCACCTGTATAACGCGCAACACTTGAAAGGCAACTTTCTATGCAGGGGACGCAAAAGCTTCACTCTAACAATCACCCAATAAGGCAACTAAGATGTGGACATGCCCACTGGGCGCAGTGGTACACCCCTTTAATCTCAGCACTCACCTGGGAGGCAGAGGTAGGTGGATCTCTGGGAGTTCGAGGTCAGCCTGGTCTACATAGCAAGTTCCAGGACGGCTGGGGCTACAGGGAGACCCTGTCTCAAAAAGACAAAAAGGGGGCCGGGCGTGGTGGCGCACGCCTTTAATCCCAGCACTCAGGAGGCAGAGGCAGGCGGATCTGTGTGAGTTCAAAGCCAGCCTGGTCTACATAGTGAGTTCCAGGACAGCTGGGGCTACAGGGAGACCCTGTCTCAAAAAGACCAAAAAAAAAAAAAAAAAAGACAAAAAGACAAAAAAAAAAGATGTGGAAATGTTGATAAAAAAAGATGAAATGTTGACATCTGTAGCC
Organism: Nannospalax galili; assembly: GCF_000622305.1. Classification (NCBI taxonomy): domain Eukaryota; kingdom Metazoa; phylum Chordata; class Mammalia; order Rodentia; family Spalacidae; genus Nannospalax; species Nannospalax galili. The sequence goes on along the minus strand of NW_008355785.1, from coordinate 798 downwards.
AAATCATTTTGCTAATTTGTGAAATAGGTGAGGGTTTGAGGGGTTTTGGCAACCAAGTCGACTTGGTTAGCTAACCTAGATACCCAGACATGTAGTAGAGACAGGCAACAGAGGTACTAGGCAATGTCAGTGGATTGGCCAGGCTCTAAGCACAGGAGAGAACACAGTACATTAGCTGTGGAAAGACACTTTTTGTTGCCTCTTTGTCCCCACTACAGTAACTGACAGAAGCCAGCGGCTTGGCCAGGTAGACCAACATGAAACCACCAGCTATAAACCCAGTCCTGTTTTTTCATTGTTAAAAGTATTAACACAGATATATAGCATTCACCTGATTCTCTCTTGCTCTCTCTCTTTTTTTTTTTTTTTTTTTTTTTTTGGCGGGGAGCATTTTTGAGACAGGGTCTCCCTGTAGCCCCAGCTGGCCTGGCACTCGATATGTAGACCAGGCTGGCCTCGAACTCACAGAGATCTACCTGCCTCTGCCTCCCGAGTGCTGGGATTAAAGGCATGGGCCACCACACCTGGACACTTTATTCTCTTGAACTTATACTATGTATAGACATAGATTTGGAACATTTGAACTTTTCATAATATAGAACAGAAAAATCTACCTGGTATGAAGGTCTTTGTCAAGTGTCTGATGTAAACATTCTGAAGTGTGGTGAAAAGTCTCTCTAACATGCTCTAATATATTATCATTTATATGCTATCGAAAGTGACACAGGAAATACAGTGCAAGCAAAGAGGCTAGCGTAATTCCACTTGTAATCCTGGAGTTAGGGGTACCTAATGAAG
>NW_008355784.1:1158539-1182768 GCF_000622305.1 Nannospalax galili | reverse complement strand
TTTGCTACCGGGGCCCAACAGGCAGCCATCCCTCCTCCCTATCAGGATCAGCTTCGGGCCATCAGCCTTACAGCTTGGGGAAAGCTAGATGAAGGCCCTGCTGAGTCTCCCATATCTGAGGTTACTCAAAAGGCCACAGAGGACCTCCCCACCTTTATAGACAGAGTGCAAAAGAGCCTGCAAAGAAAGTTTCCCCCAGGGGAATTGCGCGACCTGTTCGTCTGGTCGCTGGTTTGGGATGGCATAGCATTCGACTGTAAACTAGTTTGTGCTGGGCTGCAACATCAACCCATGGATAAGTGGATAGTGGCTGCCTGGGACGTGGGAACTGCATCTCATCAGTCTAGAGCAATGGCGGCTGCACTCCAGACAAGCCACCAGGAGGGGCTACAGACCCTTATCAGTGCCTTACAACAGACTAAAGTGTCCGATAAGAGGACATGTTTTGGGTGTGGCAAGGAAGGGCATTTTTGGCGGGAGTGCCCCAACCAGACAAAAAAAAAAAAAAAAAAACAACAACCCCCGACTCGTCCCAGGGAGGGGGAGGCCCACACACAACCTGTCCTAGATGTAAGAAGGGCTTTCATTGGGCGTGTGATTACAGATCCAAATTCAACCTTAAGGGCTAGTCTTTAAACTCCCCTCAAGGCTGGCCCCAGCCCCACTAAATAAGGTGAGCGAGCCAGTTCAGACCCATTGAACAGTCCCATTAGTCTCTGGCCTCCAACCAAAGATGTCTTTAACCATAGGGAGTAAAACCTTTAAATTGCTCATTGATACTGGTGCAGATAGCACAGTAATTAGAAAAGAAGAAGTTCCGCATTCCTGGCAGCTGGTGCCTGGCTCGTCTCTACTGGGCATGGGCAGGCAATCCACATCATGGGAAACGGCCACATGGCTGCCCTGGATTGATCCCAATGGAAGTTGGGGAAAGGGTCGCCCTCTTGTGGTCTCTGGCTTAACTGACAATCTTCTAGGCCAGGACATTCTGGGTGAGGCTGAAGCCTTCATCACTACTGACCACAAGGCCTTTTATAATGATCTCTTAGACACCAAAGAATATCAACAGCATTTTGAGGAAGGGCAGATGAGTCACCCCAATTATCGAGATGATCCCTATTTTGAACAGCTCAGGCAAAATTACCCCCGGGATTACCCCCAAACCTAAGGGCCACTGCTTGTCCTGCAGTCATCCAAATTCAATGGATACATGGGGAACCAGTATGGGTTGAGTAGTGGCCTCTCCCCTCACATAAGCTTCAACATCTTCATCAGCTGGTCAAACAGCAATTAGACCTGGGGCATGTAAAGTCATCAACAAGCCCCTGGAATTCTCCTGTATTTGTCATTAAAAAGGCCAGCAGCTCCTGGAGGCTATTACAAGATCTTAGAAAAATTAATGAGAGAATGATACCTTTAGGGATTCCCCTGGATTCCGGCAATCCCCAAAACTTACTATTTAACTATTATTGATATTAAGGACTGTTTTTTATCAATTCCCCTTCACCCTAACGACACAGAAAAATTTGCGTTCTCCATACCCTCAATTAATTTTCATTGGCCAGATTTAAGATTTGAATGGACCGTCCTGCCCCAGGGTATGGCTAATAGTCCTCCCATTTGCCAGTATTACTTAACCCACATTTTTGCTTCACTAATGGGGAGATAAGATGTTCTATTCTACATCTATATGGATGATATAATTTTGGGGAGCCCTGAACCCTCCAGCCCCCACGAACTAACCTCCAACTGTTTTGCCATCCTTAAGGAAAACAATTTTAAGGTGGCCCCTAATAAAATTCAAGACATTCCACCTTTTAAGATACTGGGCACTATGTTATCTATAGATGCTGTTTTGCCCACTAAGCCTCAGCTTTCCGTTCAGGATACTTATAAACTGCCCCAACTTCAAAAGTTATTAGGGGAAATTAATTGGCTTAGACCCTGGATACCCATCACCACTGAGGAGTTGGTTCCCTTATTTGACCTCTTGCGAGGCCTTGACTTAACCTCCAGGGTAAAGTTACCACCCCAGTGCCTACAAATTCTAGCTAAAACCCAACAATCCATAAATGAGGCCACTCTAAAAAGATTTGTTCCTGACGCCCCCATATCTCTTTATCTTTTCATTGGAAGTACACTGTGTACCGCTCTCTTGGCACAAAAGGGTGAGCCCATACAATGGATCCATTTATCCGTGGGTGGAACTCCTCGAGTTTATTCCATGGTCAACCAAATTGCTGATTGCATTATCAAGGATAGGGACACAGCAGTCCGGTTGTTGTTTGGCATTGAGCCTCATACCATTATTACCCCCTATAGATTGACAGATTTTACATGGCTTCAAAGAAACAACGAGAGAATTGTGCTGGTTCTGGAGGGATTTTTTGGCAAAATTGACTGCCACTATGGCCCTTATAAGTGGATGGGCTCCTTCTCGAGGTTGGAGTGGGAGCCCCCTAGACTTTTTCTTTCTCAACCCAATCCTGAATTCCTAACTGTGTTTACTGATGGAGGGCATCTGGCAGCCTCTTTGGTCATCCATCCTCCCCTAAAACAGGGACAAACTCCTGTACCCATTAAATCAGTCTCCCGCCAGGTTGAGGGATCGCCACAATTTAAAGAGCTCTTTGTCATTGTCATGGCGTTAGACTCCATATCTGAGCCTTTCAACCTATTTTCAGACAGCCTATATGTGGTTAGTTTACTGCCCCACCTAGTGGAGGCTCATATTAGATTGAACTCCAACCCTATATCTCCTCTGATGATTCAGGCCCATACTCTACTTAAACTTAGGGTAAATCCAATATACCTCTATCATCTTAGAGGCCACCAAAATTTGCCTGGATTTCTGACAGAAGGAAATAAAATAGCTGATCAACTAGCCTCTTCACATCAGTGTCACACAGTCTCTGAGTCTACCCAGTTTCACCAATTGACCCATGTCAACTGGAGAGGACTTAGACAAAAAATTCCCCCACGTGACAGTCAAAGACCTAAAGAAAATTACACTCACCAGTTGATCTTGCCAACCTTTTCTTCAGGTCCCCCCTCTTCAAAATTCGGGTACTAACCCTAGAGGCCTTTGGCCTAACAACCTCTGGCAGATTGATGTCACTCACTATGCCCCTTTTGGAAAACTTAAGTATATCTTCCTGTCAGTTGATTTCTTCTTGCTTGCCTGCTGGGCGACAGCACACTCTGGGGAAAAGGCCAAACATACAGTCAGCCATATGCTTCAATGTTTCACCACCCTTGGACTACCTGATCAAATTAAAACAGATAATGGCCCATGCTTTATAAGCAAGCCCTTCTCAGAGTTCCTTCAAATGTGGAAGATTTCACATTCCATTGGCATTCCTTATAATCCTAGGGGACAAGCCATTGTTGAGAGAGCCAATCAAACCCTAAAAATCCAATTACAAAAACAAAAGGGGGAGTCCCTGCCTCCACATGATCAACTAAAAAAGGCCTTTTTACCTTAAATATTCTAAATTTTTCCAAAGAAGACAAGTATTTGTCCCCCTTCCAAAAACATTCATCCTCATCTATCAGCTACAGCTCCATTCTGGTCAAATGGAGAGACCTGCTCACTGGAGCATGGAGAGGACCAGACCCACTTCTTACAGCGGGAAGAGGGTTTGGGTGTGTATTCCCTCAAAATGAAAAGAGACCCTTCTAGGGGTGCAGGTGAGGGATATTAAATATTTGCCCCAACAAATAACCCATCCAGGGAGTGTTTCACCCCTGAGGATGGTTCCTCTGTTTCTCCCTCAGGGACAATAAAGGATGTAGATGCTGTTACTCCTGACACTTCTGATTCCCATCCTTCCCAGTGATCAAGGATTTGGAGACCCCAATGCTGCAGCAAGGTGACTGGAGGCCCGATATGGAAAGCCCTGTGAGTGTCGAGGTGGAACCTATTCTGCCGATAGCTACAAACAGGGAATGGTGCTTCAAACGGTGGACTGCGGAGATCATATGGCCCAGCTTGTAGTGAAAATCAATCAAAATGGTCTGTTTTCCGGATATCAGAGTTGGGTCTTTATCTGTAAGCCCAAGATTATTCCCATTATTAATGGCAAACCAGGCCATTGTTCCTGTTCCTCATTTTACCAAACCACACATACTACTCTGCTACCAGTCAGCCCAACAATGTGTTAGTCCTTCCAATAATAAAACCTATTGGACAGGAACAAGGGTGGATAGGACCCCAGGCCCTATTTCTGGGGGAAATATTGCATCCTCCCAATGTTATGGTAATCCTGGACAAACAGTGTGCTGGGACATAGAAGGCCCCATTGGATATTCCGATGGTGGTGGGGTCCAGGACAAAGCCTGAGAATTTGCGAGTCCATAAAGTAATAGAACAGAGAATCAAAGCCCAGTATCCTGAGATTAATTATCATCCACTGGTGGTCCCGGAAAGTAGGGGAGACCTAGACCTCGACCCCTAAGCGGAAAACCTGTTAGAGCCGACCTTTTCATTACTAAATCAAACTGCTTTCAACTTAGCCAAGGATTGTTGGCTTTGCCTGCGTGTCGGGCCCCCCCTGACCCATTGCAGTGCTTGTTAATTCCTCTGATACTAAAAGTGTCACTTTGTTACATAACTGTACCTTAGCCCCCCCCACCCAGGTCCAGCCCTTGCCAATATTGCCCGGCTCCTGCATTTGGGCTATGCTTCAACCAAACATCTCTCGGATTGATATAGGAAGTATTCCCCCCATATCCTGTAGCTAAATCGTCCCCATGCCCACTGATGCTAATCTTTGCCCCCCGGGGGGTATGGTCCTAGTTTGTGGAGGAGGGTGGGCCCATAGCTTCCTGCCGGTCAATTGGACAGGACTCTGTGCCCTTGCTGTCTTAACTCCTGACATAGACATCATACTGGGAGATGAGCCCCTCCCAATCCCTTCCTTTGATTATATGGGAGGTAAAAATAAAAGAGCAATTCACATGATTCCCCCTACTGGCAGGCTTAGGAATAACTGTGGGTATAACCACTGGGGTCGCAGGGTTGGGATTGACCACCCACCTACACAAACAACTCTCCCTACAATTAATCAGTGATGTACAGCTTCTCTCTGGTACCATCTTAGATCTCCAAAAACAATTAGATTCCTTGGCTGAAGTGGTCTTACAAAACAGAAGGGGTCTAGACCTACTAACAGCCAAAAAGGGAGGCATCTGTTTGTTCTTACAGGAAAAGTGCTCCTTTTATGCCAATAGATCTGGGATCAACCAAGATAAGATTTAAAAACTCCAAGAAGATTTAGAAAAAAAGGAGGTGAGAGTTTCAAGAAAACCCACTCTGGACAAGTTTACATGGCTTTTTACCCTACCTCCTCCCTCTACTTGGCCCCCTTCTTACACTTCTCCTTGTCCTTATTTTCAGACCCTGTATATCCAATAAGTTCATGGGGTTTCTTCAGCAGAGAATAGAGGCAATCAAATTACATCAAGTCGAGGTGCATTATCACAGGCTCGCTAGTCAGGAGCCAAGTTTCCATGATTGGCCATCTTCATACGGTTGCCCATCCCCTGCCCTCCATGTAGCAAATGACGGGTAAGACTCTTCCAGGCTGATGAACCTAAGACAGGGGCCATGAAAAACAATCATGGTTACCCAAGGATGGGCAATTTCAGTATCTGAGGAGAGGCAACCTAAGACAGGGCATGGAGAGGCACCTTGGCGGATGAGATTCATAACACCCAGTGACGGGTAAGATCTCCACAGGGGAGACAACCTAAGACAGGGGTTGTGTTTCTCTGCTGTTACAACAAAAGTAAAAAGGGGAATATGTTGGGTTTCCAGGACCCTCATAATTGTGGCATAACTTATGAAGAGGCTTATTGTAACTTCCTGAGCCTGACTAAAGTTTGGCGACCTGTCTCTGGCCAGTCACTTCCTCGTGGAGGTGACTCAGCAGGGCCTGACCTCGGACTGCCTCTCCCCAATCACAGCTGGCTTGGCCAATTCCCAGTGGCTCACAGCCATTGCTCCAGATGACATACACCTTTTCCCTTCCCTTTTCCACACCCCTTTTTCTTTAAACTATATAAGGTAATGCCTGATGAATAAAATGAGTTCCTGCCTCGACAAGACTCCCGACTCAGTGTGGTTTTTGAGTTGCCAACACTCACCATCCTGCTCAGCCGCTAAGAGAGGAACACAGGCTTGTCTTGGCCTCTCTCCCTGTGCTGTACCTGTTGGAGAGTGATCCAACAGTGGGATTGTAAACTTATTCAACCACTATGGAAAGCAGTGTGGAGAACACTTAAAACACTAAAAATAAACATACCATTTGACCTGGTTATACTACTCCTTGGCATATACCCAAAGGACTCATCCTATTGCAGGGACACTGGTACAGCCATGTTTGTTGCTGCTCTTTCACAATAGCTAAGAGATGGAAGCAACCTAAGTGTCCCTCAACTCCATTTACACAATGGAGTTCTACTCGGTGATAAAGAAAGACAAATTCATGAAATTTGCATGTAAATGAATGGAAGTAGAAACTGTTGTATTAAGTGAAGTAACAGACTCAGAAAAACAAATGACATACATTTTCTCTCATAGGAAGGTCCTAGCACCAAATCCTTATATGTGTGTATGTACCCAGATATAACTTCAGGAGCCAGAAAAATGGAAAGAAATTAGGGAGGTAAAGAGAAAGAAAGAAACTGAGGGAGAAGAATAGTAGGAAACAGGTGTCATTAAGGGAGAAATTGATAAAAAATAAATGGGGCTATTTAAATGGGAGGGTAAGGGAGGATTATACAAGGAACCTTGGGGATAAAGGAAAAGGAGCTCAAGAAAGGTGGGACCATAGGAAACTGGTATTACCAAGGCAGAAATGGGGAAAATGGGGACACTTTAAATGGGGAAACCATGGTGGATGGGTTAGACAGGGAGAGACAGAGAGAGAGAAAGAGAGAGAGAGGGAAGATAAATAATGCCCAGCTAGTTTTTTTTTTTTTTTTAAAAAAAACAGAGGGAATCATATTAGTCCAACAACCTACTGAAAAATTACACATACAATAGCTCTACATGTCTCTCAGTGTAGCTGAATTCTACATAACCAGAAACAGTTCCAGACAGGAGAAACCTTTCTTTGAGTTGTTGGCTAGGATAGTCCAAGAAACTCTCAACACCAGCTATTGCCACAGTCTTGACTGCCTCCCAGAACTTGATGGTAAGACTCTACTGCTGAAGACAGAACATACTTAGGTCACAGGATTTGGAACAATGGATCTGAAACTGATCTGAAACCCCTTCCCTGAAGGCTAGGTTTCATCACAATAAAGGTGCCAAGGGAAAACAAAATCAACCGATGGTTTAACACCAGCTTCAAGACCGCTGCAGCATCTGACATTAGCGCAGTAGTAACACTTTAATCTTGGGGGCAATCAACAGCTACGTAATTGGGCTAAAAGCTCACTCAAAAGGAGAAACCCAAGTGTGGCACTGTAAATGTAACCAAATACACATGGCTGGCTTAGATCAAACCCCAAGACTGTCACACTCCTAGACTAATATAATTCCTTGCTATGAGAAAAATATGTATCCTTATATTTACAGACAAATAACCCATTCAATACTCATCAAAGAAGCTCATTTTTCACCAGTTGGAGACTATTACCAAGTACTGCACTGGTCACACATAGACAATGTCTATGAATTGCCCCAGCCTAAGTGACACATCTTCAACACAACCTCTACATCTAAGGCCCATGGAACATAGAACAGTGGTAATGAAGGTGACAATAGTGAATCTCTCAATTCTCATTAATGAAAATTTATCATGCAACAGAGGGACAGGAACACAAAAGGCTACAAATGGCCAAAACATAGAGATTAAGAGTCTGAAGATTGCTGGTCCATGGACAAGAATCCCATATTAAACTTCACTCACCCAAGGTTCAGAGATCATCATGAAAGAGGGGGTGGAATGATTGTAAGAGCCAGGGAGAAGGTGCATGACCATATGGAAAGAGTACTACAAACTCCTGGGATCCTGCTCATATGATTCTATGATAATGGTGTCAGCATACAAAAGCCCCATGCAAACTCAGGCAGACAAAAACTCAGCATAAAACTGGGGAAATGAACAGCAGAGCCCAATCTTAGCTGAGGAAACATTGGCAGCTGATTACCACTGGATAAGGAAGAGCTGATCTTCCTAAAACAAGAAACTCTAGATAGTCTGACTATCCCTCAGTGGATGAACTTGCACAGGGGAACATCTGGGGACACTGCCTTGACACATTGAGCCTTAATATGAATGCAAAGTATATGGGTTCAGGGTGGGGGGAGCTGTGGGAGCATGTGGAAGTGTGTGGGGGTATAAAGATGATTAAGATTCTTTGAGATATCCTATATAAAATACAAAAAATTCAATAAAAACATATTAGAAAAAAATAACGAGGTAGTTTGGGTTTTTATCTGGAAGCCTCACACCCATGGAATTTGGGTGCACAAATTTGACACAGAGGATTCTTGTTTCCAAAAAGGGGTGGTGGGGGTATGAAGTTGGGAGTGGGGTTGGATGGATCTGGGAGAAACAGGGATGAATATGATCAAAATACATTATATGCATGTATAAAATTCTCAGTTAATAAAAATCTTTAAAAATCTAAAAACATAAATGCTTAATAATTTTTCAGTTGAAGTCTATACAGATATAAGTTATTTAAATGGAAAGTAAGATAAAAAAGAAGGGTAATGATGATATCTGAAAAAGATAGGGAAGTTCAATTTTTTAAGGGTCTTGTGGAACTGAGATTATAGAACAGCTTCATTATACACGTTAAGATGATATAAGTTCCCAGTAATTCTGGTATCCATTATAGTTAACACATGCCCAATTTGAAGGAAATTGGAATTTGCAACTGATTTTTAACTTGCTGATTTCTCCTGTTTATCTGTAAATTGGGAGCCATTTATAGAAAATTCATAGATAGAAGTCATTCAAATGCAGAAGCTATATAGGTCAAAGAATAGTGTTGTGAGTACAGGGTAGGGAAGTGCGGCTTGGGGACTATCTAGTGTTAGGGTACTGGGTAGACAAAGGAACTTTTCCTTGCAAGACTGTATGCTTAAGGACATGTCCAAGATGACCCTGTCTTTGGGGGTGCCAGGTCTTCACCTGAGTGTAGTCTCTACCATGAGACGCAGATCTTCATTCTAGCAGTGTGGCCTCCAGCTGTCTATTCTTGTTGCCTCTATTTTTGGTGTCTTTCCAGACTAGAATGAATAGAATGACAGAGTCATCACGATAAAGTTGTGTGAATTTGCCACTGTCATAAAAGGCTATGTGATGGCTAATCCTGGGTGTCAACTTGACTGGATCTGTGATTAACTGAAATGAGAGAGATCTTCTTGATTGGATCATCTGAAGCTGGAAGACACACCATAACTGTGATTGTTGCCTTCTGATGGCGCCTGTGTAAAAGGCTTGCTGCTTGCCTTCTCTCTCACTGGTGAGCCCGTCTTGCTGCTGTAGACTGAAGAAAAGCTGATCTTTTGGAATTCATCAGACCTTTAGCTCCATATTGGGACTACTGAAACATCCGGCCTTGTGGACTGAGCCACTATGGATTCTCAGCCTCTCCAGTGTGGTGCAGCCATTGTTGGACTACTCGGACTCTATCTATCCTGTGAGCTAAGCTGATAAATATATATATATATATTCATTCTATCAGTTCTGTTTCTTTGGAGAACCCTAATAAAGATTGTGGTACCAGGAGTGGTTCTAGAGAAACAGAACTGACAGGATGAATTTCTTTAATGAGCTTGTTCGTATTTGGAGCAGGCTCTCCAACTCAGAGTCTTCAGATAGCATGGAGAGCATTGAAAATCTGTGGTGTAGACTATTTGGAACAATTATGGAGATAGACACATTTGAATCTCCTAACTCACCTCTTGTGAGGAGCAAAGAATGTAGTGACTCTGTACATAAAACATTTGACAATTTGTGGAAAAATATGAAAAAATAATGATGCTGGCTGGTTACTTCCAGCATCTCTGGATAAAGTGATGAAGATTGAACAATGAGCTCCAGGTTCATATCAACAGTTTAAAACTTTCCAAGTGTGGCCAGAAGAGAATCTCCTCTCCAGCAGCCAGAGAGCTAAAGATACAGAAAATCAAGCTGGAACCCTTATTATACGTTTGGCTGACCTACAATGCAAATTTAATTCCCAGCCTCTAAGGATGTCAGCAGTAAAGTTGAGGGCATTGGTAGGGAAAGATTATTGGAATCCTGACACATGGGATGGAGATGTGTGGGAGAACCCTGAGGAGGCTGAGGGTTTTGAATCCTGACTCTGAGGAATTTGATTCAGCTGATGAATTAATCTCCCAACCCTCAGCAGACCCACCATCCCCACCCTTGCCTGAGGAAACTAATCGCATTGAGGAAGCTAATCCCATTCAGCAAGACATAGCTGATGTCCCTCAGGGCCCAGTTGTTGTTGCCTCCAGACCTATAACCAGACTTAAAGCTAAGCAGGCTCCTAGAGGAAAGATAGAAAGTGTGGTCCATGAGGTGGTGCACTACACCACTAAAGAACTTAGTGAATTTGTTAATTCTTTCAAGCAGAAGTCTCATGAATATGTCTGGGAATGGATTTGAAGAGTATGGGATAATGGTGGAAGGAACATAAAATTGGATCAGGCAGAGTTTATTGACATGGGCCCCCTGACTGGAGATTCTAGGTTTAATATGGAAGCTCATGCAGTTAAAAAAGGTGTTAATAGTTTATTTGATTTGTTGGCTGAAGTATTTATCAAAAGGTGGCCTACTGACAGAGAGCTGGAGATGCCTGATATCCCTTGGCTTAGTGTTGATGAAGGGATTGTAAGGCTCAGGAAAATTGGTATGCTCGAGTGGATTCACAGTGAAACACCAAATCCTCCACAATGGGAGGGCCCAGGGGACATGCCTTCAATGATTTTATAAGATGGAAAGTACTGAGAAAGACACCAGAATGTTTGAAGAGCTTTTTTTTTTTTGCTCTTTTTCTTATGCCAAATCTTACAGTTGGAGATGCTGCAGCTCAATTGTATAAATTAAATGTGAACATAACAGGTGTAACAGGACCTCGGAATAGGGGGTTAGGTGGCAGTATTGAATTACCAAAGGCAAGGTGAATGTACTTATTGCAATTGGTGGCAAAGGCAAGATAATACCTACAATGGTATGACTCGAATGGACCTGTGGTACTGGCGAATCAATCATGGTGTTTCCAGGGACCACATACATAAGATCTGTATAAGCAGAAAATTTGATCTGTATAAGCAGAAAAGCTCTAGGACGAATGACAGTGATAGAGAATCTTGCTCAGTCAACCAATTTCCAGACTTGAGACAGTTTACAGACCCAGAACCCCTTGAATGAAGGGAAGGCTGGGTGCCCTTTAGGAAGGACCTTGTTACAGTAACAAAGAGTTATGCTGTTCACCTCTCACCCATCCTTCCCCAGAGGGACCTGCAGCCTTTTACTAGAGTAACTGTACATTGGGGGAAAGGAGATAATCAGGCTTTCTGTGGCATATTGTACACTGGTTCTGAGTTGTCACTGATTCCAGGAGACTCTAAAAAGCGTGGTGACCCTACAGTTAAAGTAGGGGCTTATGGAGGTCAGGTGATAAATGGAATTTTGGCTGAAGTCCAACTGACAGTGGGTCCAGTTGGCCCCTGAACTAATCCTGTGTTTACTTCCCCAGTTCCAGAATGTACAATTGGGATAGATATCCTTAGGAATTGGCAGAATCCCCACATTGGTTCCACAATCTGTGGAGTGAGGGCTATTATGGTTGGAAAGGCCAAGTGGAAACCACTGGAATTGACTCTGCCAGGGAAAATACTGAACCAAAAACAGTATCGCATCCCTGGAGGGATTACAGAGATTAGTGATACCATCAAGGATTTGAAAGATGCAGGGGTGGTGATTCCCACCACATCTCCCTTTAACGCTCCTATTTGGCCCGTGCAGAAGACAGATGGGTCATGGAGAATGACAGTTGACTATCGAAAACTTAATCAAGTAGTGACTCCAATTACAGCTGCTGTACCAGATGTGATTTCCTTACTCGAGCAGATTAATATGGTTCCTGGTACCTGGTATGCAGTATTGATTTGGCAAATGCTTTCTTCTCGATACCAGTTCATAAGAACCACAAGAAGCAATATGCTTTCAGCTGGCAAGTCCAACAGTATACCTTTACTCTTGTGCCTCAAGGGTATATTAACTATCCAGCAATGTGCCATAACTTGGTTCAAAGGGATCTTGATTGCCTGACTCCTCCAGAAAACATCACTGTTCCACTATATTGATGATGTTATGCTGATTAGATCCAGTGAGTAGGAAGTAGCTGACAATCTGGACTTGTTGGTTAAGCATATGCACATGAGAGGATTGCAAATAAATCCAACCAAAATTCAAGTGCCTTCTACCTTAGTGAAATTTCTAGGAGTTCAGTGGTGTGCTGGATAGCTTTAGTGTCAACTTGACAAACCTGGATTTAGGGAGCCTCAATTGGGGAATTTCCTCTATTGGACTGGTCTGTTGCCATGTCTGAGGGGCATCTTCTTGATGAGTGATGTGGGAGCACCCAGCCCACTGTGGGCAGTGCCACCCATGGGCAGGTGGGCCTGTGTTGCATAAGAAAGCAGCCTGAGCAGGGGCCAGGGGAGCAAGCCAGTAAGCAGAATTCCTCCATGGCCTGTGTTCCAGCTCCTGCCTCCAGGTTCCTGCCTTGAGTTACTACCTTGGGCTCCCAGATGAACTGTGACCTGGGAAATGTAAGCTAAATAAACCCTTTCTTCCCCAAGTTAGTAGTGGTCAGAGTATTTTGTCACAGCAATGAAGAAACAAACCAGGACAAGTGGTGTGGAGCAAGCAGAGACATTACTTCTAAGGTAAAGAACAAGTTGTTGCACTTGGCCCCTCCCTCCACCAAGAAAGAAACACAGTGCTTTGTGGGCCAGTTTGGATTCTGGAGGCAGCACATTCCTCACCTAGGTGTATTACTGTGACCCATATATCAAGTGACTAGGAAGGCAGCTACCTTTGAGTGGGGCCTGGAACAGGAAAGGGCCCTTCAACAGCTCCAGGCTGCTGTACAAGCTGCTCTGCCCTTGGGCCATATGATCCAGCACACCCGATGGTGTATGAGGTATCAGTGGCAGATAAAGATGTTGTTTGGAGTCTCTGGTGGGCCCTCATAGGGGAATCACAGCAGAGGCCATTGCGATTTTGGAGTAAAGCTTTGCCTTCATCTGTGGACAACTATTCTGCCTTTGAGAGACAGCTCTTAGCCTGCTTTTTGGCCTTAGTGGAAACTGAACGTTTGACAGTGGGCCACTAAGTCACCATGTGACCAGTGCTGTTCATCATGAACTTGGTGTTATCTGAACCCCCAGGCCATAAAGTAGGACATGTACAGCAACAATCCATTATCAAATGGAAGTGGTATATACATGATCAGACTTGAGCATGCCTGGAGGGCACAAGCAAGTTACATGAAGAAGTTGCCCAAATGCCTATGATTCCTATTCCTGTTACAATGCCTCCTGTTCTCAAGCATGCATCTATGGCTTTATGAGGTGTGACCTATGATTGGTTGACTGAGGAAGAGAAGACTTAGGGCTTGGTTTACAGATGGTTTTGCACACTATGCAGGCACCACTCAAGTGGGCAGCTGTGGCATTACAGCCAGTTTCTGGAATAACCCTGAAGGGCCCTAGGGAAAGAAAAGCTTCACAGTGGGCAGAATTTTGGTCAGTGCATATGGTCATGCATTTTGCTTGGAAGGAGAAATGGCAAGAAGTGCAATTATATACTGATTCATGTTCTGTAGCCAATGGTTAGGCTGGATGGTCAGGGACTTGGAAGTAGCATGATTGGAAAATTTGTGAGAAGGACATTTTGGAAGAAGTATGTGGGTAGATCTCTCCAAATGGGCAAAGGATGTGAACATACTTGTGTCTCATGTTAATGCTTATCAAAAAGTGGCTTCAGCAGAAGATGAGTTCAATAATCAAGTAGATCAGAGGACCTGATTTGTGGATTGTCAGGCTCTTTTTCAGCTATCCCTGTCATTGCTCAGTGGGCCCAAGAACAAAGTGGCCATGGTGGCAGAGATGGAAGTTATGCACGGGTTTGATAGCATGGAATCCCACTCATGAAAGCTGACCTGGCTACAGCTGCTGCTGAGTGCCAGATCTTCCAACAGCAGAGATCAACACTGAGTCCCCGATATGGCACTGTTCCCCATTGTGACCAACATGCAACCTGGTGGCAGGTTGACTACATTGGACCACTTCCATCTTGGAGGGGACAGCGTTTTGTCCTTACAGGAATAGACACTTATTCTGGTTATGGATTTGCCTTTCCTGCATGTAATGCTTCTGCCAAAACCACCATCCAGGGATTTACAGATGCCTTACCCACTGCCATGGTATTCTGCACAGCATTGCTTCTGACCAGGGAGCTCACTTCACAGCCAAAGAAGTGTGACAGTGGGTCCATGGTCATGGAAGCTACTGGTCTTACCATGTTTCCCACCATCCTGAAGCAGCTGGGTTGATAGAATAATGGAAAGATCTCTTAAAGACAGTTACAGCACCAATTAGGTGGCAATAGCTGGGAGGGCTGGGGCAGGGTCCTCCAGAAGGCAGTGTATGCTTTTAATTGGCATTCAATATATGGTACTGTTTCTCCTATAGCCAGGATTCACGGGTCCAGGAATCAAAGGATTGAAGTGGGAATGATTCCACTCATTATCACCCCTGGTGACCCACTAGGAAAATTTTTGCTTCATGTACTTTGCACTCTACTGGCTTGGATGTTTTGGTTCCAGAGGAGGGAGTGCTTCTGCCAGGAGAGACAACGAACATTCTGTTGAACTGGAAGCTAAGACTCCCCGCTGAACACTTTGGGCTTCTGATGCCCTTAAGCCAGCAGGCTAAGAAAGGAATAACAGAATTAGGAGGGGTGATTGACCCAGACTACCAGGGGGAGATTGGACTGGTTCTCCACAATGGAGTTAATGAAGATTATATCTGGAAGGCAGGAGATTCCTTAAGGCGACTTTTGGTGTTACCATGTCCTGTGATTAAGGTCAATGGGAAACTACAACAACCCAATCCACACAGGACAACAAATGGCCCAGACCCTTCAGGGATGAAAATATGGGTCACTCTTTCAGGGAAAGAGCCAAGACCTGCACAGGTGCTTCCTGATGGTGGAAGAAATACAGAATGGGTAGTAGAGGAAAGTAGTTACAAATAACAACTTAGGCCACATGACCAGTTGAAAAATGTTGATTGTAATTAACATGAGTATTTTTGTCCTATTTGGTTAAGAATAGGCTTGTGCATGTATACACATATGTTAAGCAGATACTTCAATTCTTCTTTTTTGAATGTGTAATTGAGATAAGTGTTAAGTGGTTAAGTGTTGTAAACCTATATGATTATATTGGTTTATGAGACCCTTAAAGGCTAAGCATTCTTTGAATACCTTATCACCTACTCTAAGATATATAATGCATTGGTCATTGTATGATGGGGTAGTTATATCATGTTAAGTGAAATCATGACCTCAACATTGTTTTCATTTAAAAATTAAGCATGACATAGAGAGATGCTATTGGGTGTCAAGTTGCCAAGGGATCAACTTGTGATGGCTAATCCTGCGTGTGAACTTGACTGGATCTGGGATTAACTGAAATGAGAGATCTTCTTGATTGGATCATCTGAAGCTGGAAGACACACCCTAAATGTGGGTGCTACCTTGTGGTTGCAGTCTGTATAAAAGGCCATGGCAGAGGAGAACACCTGGCTTTCTGCTGCTTGCCTTCTCTCTGGTGAGTTTGTCTTGCTGCTATAGACTGAAGACTAGCTGATCTTTTGGAATTAGTCAGACCTGCAGTGCCAGATTGGGATTACTGAGACATCCGGCCTCGTGGACTGAGCGACTATGGATTCTCAGCCTCTCCAGTGTGGTGCAGCCATTGTTGGGCTACTCGAACTCTATCCTGTGTACTAAGCTGATAAATCTCTGTACATATATATTGATTCTACTGGTTCTGTTTCTTTGGAGAACCCTGTCTAATACAGGCTCATAGTTGAGAAGATATTTCTTAAATTGCCAACGTATACAGTGTAAGAAACTACCCATATAATTGGAAAAAAAAAAACATAAGAACTTGGCTGGCTCCTTGTTCAAACCTGGGAGAGAACATGGGTCTGGAGCCAAATATATAACTGATCCTCTTCTGCACATGGATCATTTTTCTCTGAATTTGTAGAGGTTGAAACATTTTTTTTCAGTAAGCCTGACTGTTTCTGGCCAAATAGTTCTGATATTGCTGTGGTTACAACTGAGATTGTTGGTCACAACTGGAGTTTCTGAGGCTTTGTAACATCACTTATTGGAGTGAGAAGCTGTCAGATTATAAATGTCTGCAAAGATGCATCATTAAATCATTTTTAAAGCTTTTTTAAAAAATTTGAACTTTAAGGGGCTGGAGAGATGGCTCAGCAGTTAAGAACACTGACTATTCTTGCAGAAGACCTGGGTTCAAATCCAAGCACCCACATGGCTGTGAACAACTGTCCATAACTCCAGTTCCAGGGGATCCAACAGCTTCTTCTGTCCTCTGGGGACATTGCATGACACGTGTACACTTACCTACATGCAGGCAATACATGAATACACATAAAATAAGAATAATAAGTAAAATATAAAAAAATTTTGAACTTTCAGATACAAATTCTAAAGATAGTGCAAAAAGGCCTGATATA
The DNA here is from genome assembly GCF_000622305.1 of Nannospalax galili. Lineage (NCBI taxonomy): Eukaryota > Metazoa > Chordata > Mammalia > Rodentia > Spalacidae > Nannospalax > Nannospalax galili. The sequence goes on along the minus strand of NW_008355784.1, from coordinate 1,165,949 downwards.
TTCTTCACCCAGTTTGTTCCCCAATTCCTACCTCCTGTGGAATTATTTGACAAAATCAAAATGAGTAAGTGGGTGCATACAAGTTTATGCTACTTTATCATACTTATGAATAAATGTTTAATAATTTTCAGTTAAATTCCATACAGATATGTTATTTAAATGGAAAGTAGAATAGAACAGAAAGGTAATAAAGAGGATATCTGGAAAACATGAAATAGTTAATTTTTTCTCAAGTTGGTTTGGTAGAGTATTTGTCTAGTATTCATGAAGTCTTTATTTCAATCCTCAGTACTGCACATGGGAGGTAGCACTCCCTAAGTAGAGGAAGTAGGATCAGAAGTTCAGGGTCACTCTTTGCTACATAGCAAGATTGAGGCCAGCCTGGACTACATGAGACCCCGTCTTGACAAAAAGGAAGAAAGAGGTGATACAAAACTATGAGATGAGTCCACAAGCTAAGGAAAGATCATTGTTGGAAGAGGCCATGAGATGTAATCTATCCAAAAGGATTTCGGCCTCCAGCCTCAAGAATTGTGAGAGATTAAATTTCTGTTGCTTTAAACCACTAAATTTCTGGTAACCTGATAGGCAGCCCCAGAAACTAATGAAGTATGAGCAATTGTGTAATCCAACCACTTCACCCAGCAGATGAAGGAACAACTGTAAAGGAGAGAAGTGACCAAAGTCATAGATATTATAGACAAAATGATATTGCAATTTTTGGCTGGACATGGTGGCCCATGCCTTTAATCCTAGCACATAGGAGGCAGAGGCAGACAGATCTCTGTGAATTCAAGGCCAGCCTGATCTACATTGTGAGTTTCAGGCCAGCTGAGGCTATAGGAAGACCCTGTCTCAAAAAGACCAAAAAAAAAAAATCACAATTCCAGTTTCACATGTCTTAATCCACTAAAATGCAGTGTCTGCGACCGATTTTCTCAATATCTTTATTGAGATAAAAGTCACACACCAATACAACCTTAATCAACTGTCAAAGAAATTAATATTCAGTTGTTCTTTTATTTTCAAAGAAACAGTCCAGAAATAGAATCCCATTGAAGAGTCTGACTTCCTGTCCTGTTTTTCATTTTGTTTTATTTCAGTTTGGCTCTTTTTTAGAGATTCTATCTCTTCATTAAAATCCTATTTCATGTCTAGTATTGCTTTACTTTTTTCCTCATTAAAAACACTTTATTTTTATTATAATTATATGTATGAGTGTTTTGCCTATAAGTATGTAAGCACACCGTGTGTGTGTGGTGTCTGCAGAGGCCAGAAGAAAACATCTGATTCCCTAGAATTAGAATTAAGAATGACTGTCAGCTGTGACATGGCACTGGGAACTGAACCTGGGTCCTCTGTAAGCAGCAAGCCATCTTAAACTCTGAGCCATCTCTTCAGCACCTGTTTTACTTATTTCAGTCAACTGTGTTTTTGGGTTCTTAGTCTTTAATTCATGTCCTTTTTGAGTTCTTTAAACATTGTGATGGACATGCTAATTTCTAGATGGTAGAGGTGTATCATCAAGTTATCAATTTGATATGTTTTAAATATTTTGATATAGGTAATTAATTATAAACTTTCCTCTTAGGACTGCCCTCATTGTATCCCACAGATTTTGATACGCTGTGTTTACATTCTAGGACTTTAAAAATATTCCTTTCCTGATTTCTTTAGTGATCCAATTATCACTTAATAGTGTGCCATTTAGTCTCCATAAATTTTTTTACTTTCTGTAGCTTCTATTGCTGTTGATATCTAACTTTAGTCCATTGTAGTTTATGCTACTTCAATTTTCCTGTAGTTGTTAAAACTTCTTTTGTGTCTAGTATGTGATAAATTTTAGTGAAGATTCCATGGGCTGCTGAGAAGAGTGTGTATTCTTTATTGTTTGAGTAGGATGTTCTGTAGATGTCTGGTGAGTCCATTTAATTTATGGTGTCATTTATCTCCAATTCTTCCTTGTTTGATTTTTGATCAGATAATCTGCATATTATTGAGAACAGAATACTGAAGTCACCCACTGTCACTGTGTTGGGATTAATGTTTAATTTTACATATAATAATATTTCTTTTATGAAATGGGGTGCACCTGTATTTGGTGCATGTTTGTTTAAATTTTATTTGTTTATTTAAATTTTATGTGTATGAGTGACATGCATGGTGACATACAATGCCTGCAGAAGCCAGAAAAAGGCATTAGATCCCATGGAGTGTTTAGTATCTAGGAACTGTTTAACTGTCAGGAGCTAGGAGAACATCAGAACCAGGTTTTTAGGGCCTGAGGGCCCTTTTCTCACTGGGAGCTAGGAGAACTCATGACTTTTGGAATGGCTTCTAAGGCCTTTTACTGCAAAGGGTCTCATTGAAGGTTAGCTACATTGTTTTTAATCTTGATTAAAAGGGTGAAAATAATGCCAAGTTGGAATAAATACTCCCTCTAGTACCTAGATGTGTTTTTTCATTTTCATTAGGAGTATTATATGACTTTTCTTGGAGAGACATGCATAAATGTCTGTTCACTTCAAATAGGGGGTCAACAACAGACCAAAAACATGATTTCACCCAAATCCAGCTTTGTGAACCACTGAGTTTATTGGAGCTACTTACAGGATTATGGGTAAGAGGTATATATGGGAGAGTAAAAAGTAAGTTTGTCCTTTAAAAGCCCACCCCATCATGGCTGGCTACTCATAAATGAAAGCTGAATTCATGGAGCTTCTTTCTTAACTTGCAGGCAGCTCCACCTGAGTTTCCTCTCATCCAGCAATTGTTTGCTGATTATAGGCCTTCAGAGTCTTGTGAGTGTTGTAACTTTCTGAACTTTCGGGTCTGGTAAGTTCTATGAGTTTCTTCAGCCTCCTAAATTTCCTGAATCACTTCAGTCTCTTTCTTCCCCTGGGGGTGGTAATTCAATTTGGAGGACATTATCCACACAACACTCCCCCTCTTCTTCAAAGTTCCCTAAGCCTTGAAAGGTGGCATACAGATGTCTCACTATTTTCCTCTATTATGGATTGGCAGTATGGCATCATATCACAGCAATAGTCTCTCATTCTCAGAGATTGACTGGGTATGAGCCTTCAAAGTAACTATAGTCCACTGCAAAAAAGGAGATTTTCTATGCAACTGTGGTTAGCTGAAGCAATAATTTGTAAGCAAACCCACGAATGTTCAGAAGGCAACTTGTCAGACACATCATATCCACTTAACAGTAGAAGTGGCCTGTCCACTGGGTCTATGGCCTCTCCAGCCATTGGCTTTTTCCACGGCTTCTAATACCAAACATGAATTTCCTCCTTTTGGACAGACCTTAAATCCAATTGGAAAGTTGTTGTTGCACCAATGATAGTTGCACCACTTTTTTTTTTTTTTTTTTTTTTTTTTTTTTTTTTTTTTTTTTTTTACTAGTGCGTACATCTTGCCTGGCACATTTATAGAGAACAAGGGATATGAGCAATAATTCTCCACCAGCCATCCATTAGGGAAGGTGCTTTCAGTTCAGTCATAGTTTGATTTCTCTATTCCTTGCAAGTAAAATGTGTGGTGTCTTTAGCAACAGTAACTTACCATGTAGTTGTGGTATGTAATATATAGCATTAGCAGGTTCCTTTAATGTTAATTTAGCCTCAAAGTAGTCCTTGGCATGTAACTTGTAGGCATGCTGCACACTCTAGCATTGGACTTTTTATTTTTATTGTACAAACTTCTTTCTTCTGGGAGTGCCTACAGAAGAAACTACTTTCCTACTGAAGAAACTCTTTGTTTTTTTGGGGGGTTGCATTATTATTCTAGATGCTTCTTTAAAACACTGAAGGGTATTATAAAATGAAACAGTTTTACAGTGAGTAAACAGGATTTCTGAAGGCTGAATGTCGTTTGTTAAAAACAAGTGTCAATTTGATTAAAAACTGTTTTATGAAATGTGCAAAAGCCCAATAAAGTTTTTTACTAAATTTTTTGTATATTTCATACACAAAATCATTTTTATAACCTCTTCCCCTTTGGCACCCTCCAATATCTTCCCCAACTGGAATTCATACCTTCTGTCATTTGTGTTAAGGCCTATCAGGTAAAGTTAGCACTCCCAGATGCCCCTCAGTGCAAGTTCATCCACTGGGATCTAGTTGTCCTATCTAGAAGATAAGAAGATCAGCTCTTCCTCACCCAGCAGTAATCAGCTGCCTATAATTATTTGACTAAGATTGGGGCCTGCTGTTCATTTCCACAGTTCTGTGCTGGGTTTCTGTCTGCTTAAGTTTGTATGGGTCTTGTGCATGCTGCCATCATTGCTGTAGGTTTGTATAAAGGTCCCAGGCACCTTTAGGATTATTTTTGTATGGTCATGCACCTCCTCTCAGGCTCTTAAAATCTTTCTGTCCCCTCTTCTGAAACGGTCCCTGAGCCCTGGGTGGGTGGATTTTAATATAGGAATCCTGTCCAAGGACCCACACTCTGCAGACTCTTATTCTCTGCATTCTGGCTATTTGTGACCTTTTGCATTCCTCTCCCTTTATTGTGTCAGGGAGCTTCACTGATGAGAGTTGAAAGATGTGTTAATGTTCTCTTAATCCTTTGTTGTATGTTCTGTGAGTCTTAGGTGTAGAGGTTGCAACCTAGATGTGTCAATTAGACTTTGGCAATTTGTAGACAACCCACGTGTGGCCAGTTGTGGAATTCTGTAATTATCTCTGTCTCTGGAAAAAGAAGTTTCTTTGATGGGTGATGACTGGGATACTTGTCTATGAATTTAAGGATCCATATTTTGCCCATAATAAGAAATTACATTTGTCTAGGGATGTGACAGACTTGGAGTTTTCTTTATAATCTATGACTGTTCCATCTACATGTAGTTGGCTAAGTTTACAGTACCACAAATGAGTTTTCTCCCACTGAGTGGGCTTTAAGTCTAATTATATAGCTGTTGATTACACCCAAGATAAAAGTGCCACTACTGCAGCAATGTTATGTGCTGTGCTGGTAATAGATGTGGTTTTTAGGCCTTGAAACTGGGGTTGATTGATGTTCTTCCTTAGCAGCTTGCTTAGTAGTCCACAAAACTATGAGAGCAAGCCTTCAGGGAGGTGGCTTCCAGGTCAGTTCCAGCTCCATTCCTGCAAATCTTGTGTCCAAAGTATGTCCTGTCTTCAGCATTAGAGTCTTACCATCAAGTGGTGGGAAGTAATCAAGAACTGTCGCAACAGTCTGTGTAATTTTAAGAGTCTCTTGGACTACCCTGGCCAACAACTCAAAGGAAGGTTTTTCCTGTCTGACATGGTTTCTTGTATTATAGTCTTCAGCTATACTGATAGATTCAGGTAGAGATATTATATGTGTAATTTTTCAGTAGGATTTTGGATGAGTACAGTTCTCTCTGGTTTTTTATACTAGCTAGGCACTATTAATCTCTCCTCTTCCTCTTGTCTTATCCTTCTCATTTAAAGCATTGCCATTTTCCTCATTTCTCCCTTGATTATTTCTGTTTGATATGGTCCCACTTCTCGTAAGCTCCTTCTTCTCTTTTATTGACACAGTTCTTTGTATATCCTTCCTTCTCCCCCTCCCATTTAATGATCCCCTTTTAGATATTTCTGCCTAGTAACACATGTCTCCTACTATTATTCTCTCTTGTGTTTCTTCTTTCAATTTACTTCGTGGTTCATTTTCCTGTTTCCTGTAATAACATCAGGATATGTACTCACTTATAAGAATTGTGTGCTAGGATCCACAAATGAGGGAGAACATATATCTTGTTTTTCTGAGTCTTTCTGTCTGTGTTACTTCACTTAGTATAACAGCTTCTAGATCCATCCATTTACCTGCAAATTTCATTATTTCATCTTTTTAATGGTACAACATTTTAATTAATTGATACTATTTTTAAATTTTTTTAAAAATTTAATAACCACATGATTAGAAGAAGCATTTCATTAAAGCTTTAACATATTCAGTAACACATTCCATAGCAAAGATATATCTCTTTCAAAGGTAATAAATTTTTAGGTTCACAGTTGAATTAATACAGTCATACAGTAATGAACTCAGTATACCTTTAAAAAAGATCTCCATTTCATTATTAAAATACACAGCTTCATACAGAAAAATTCATTTTAATGCAATTGACATTAAGCTGTTTGCACATGTGTCTTTAATCTCTGTGTATCTGATTATTACTAGTCACAGTCAGCTACATTCAGATCCTTAGTACCTGAGTATGGATATAAAATCACGAGGTAGATTTCACTGGTAGTGTTTATCATTGCTACTATTTAACAGGAAGTAGCCAGGTGTGTTGGTGTATGCCTTTAATCCCAGCACTCGGGAGGCAGAGACAGGTGGATCTCTGAGAGTTCAAGGCCAGCCTGTTCTACATAGTGAGTTCCAGGACAGCTGGGGTTGCAGGGAGACCCTGACTCAAAAAGACCAAAAAAATTTTTTTTAAATAACTACATGATTAAAAAATCATTTCATTATAGCTTTAACATATTCAGTAACACACTCCAGAGCAAGAGTACATCTCTTTTACAAATGGCTTTAAGTTTCTAGGTTCATAGCGGACTTAATACAGTTATGCAATATTGAACTCAGTATAAGCCCTGTAAGACATAAATTGAATGAGTTGTTCACCTTTAAAAAAATCTCCATTTCATTTTAGAATATACTTTTCCTTGCAGAAAGACTCATTGTTTTTGCTACTAACACTGAGATGTTGGAGCATGCATCTCTAATCTATTTGTATCTGATTATTGCTAGTCATAATTGGTTGCACTTGGATCCTTGGAGCCTGGGTATGTCCCGGGTAGATTTTAATGGTGATATTTATCACCTCTACTAATTAATATGGCATAAATTTCCATGCTTCCTCCTCAAATATAATACGTTTTAAAAAAATTTGTTGATTTTTTTTGTGTGTATATATCATACCAACATCCCAAAGCATCTTATTCAACTGTACACCCACTTGCCAGATGGCACCCTCCAATAGCCTCACTTCTCCTACTAGAGACTTTATACTCTGATGTCCCTGCTACTGTCTACTGCGTTGTTGGCACCCCCAGCCCTTCCCCAGTACTTGTCCATCTGGTGAATCTAGTCAGCCTATCTAGAGGTCTTTGTTTTAGGAAGGTCAGCTGTTCCTCATCTAGCAGCAACCAGTTGTCAATATTCCTTTAGATAAGATTGGGGTCTGCTGTTCATTTTCTTAGTTCTATGCTGGGTTACTATCTGGGAATCCCTTTGGCACACTGGCCAACAACTCAAAAGAAGGTATTTCTTGTCTAGCATTGTTGCTTGTTGTGTAGGCTTTAGCTATACATATGGACTCTTAAATTATATTGGCCCCTTTAATCTTTGGTTATACTTTCCTTTTGGGTGTTTAAGGCCATACAATTGGCCCAGATAAACCAATCC
>NW_008355784.1:1130885-1158115 GCF_000622305.1 Nannospalax galili | reverse complement strand
TTGTTTCTCTTTTGCAGCTTTCAGTATTGTCTCATTGTTTTGTACATTTAGTGTTTTTACTATGATATTCCATGGAGAGTTTTTTTTCTTGTTCTGTCTGTTTCTTGTTCTACATTCGTCTTGTATTAGTATGGGCATGTCTTTCTTTAATTTTGGGAAATTTTCTTCCATGATTCTGTTGAAGATATGGTCCATGCTATTATCTTGGGATTCTTCTCCTCCTGTATGCCTATGATTCATAGTCATTTTATTCATCCTATTGGTGAGGCTTTCTCCTGTCATTTCTAATTGGCTTACTGAGTGTGTCACTTCCTTCTTCATTTCAGCCTGAATATTCTTCAATCTTTCTAACTCTTTTCTGAATTCATTCAGAAGTTTATCCCTATCTTCCTTCATTTCTTTGATTTCTTTGTTTGTGTGTTCTTTAAATTCACTGAATTCTTTTATCACATTTGTAATTGTTATTTTGAGTTCCTTGTCCTGCATTATCTTTAAGGGGTTCTCATTGTACTCCTATAGAGGACTATTGGTATTTGGTGGGGATATGTTATTTTGGTTTTGCCTGAGTGTTCTTCAATATTTATAACTTTTCTGAATTCATTCAGAAGTTTATCCCTATCTTCCTTCATTTCTTTGATTTCTTTGTTTGTGTGTTCTTTAAATTCACTGAATTCTTTTATCACATTTGTAATTGTTATTTTGAGTTCCTTGTCCTGCATTATCTGGTTCTCTCTTTTGATTTTATTTTGGAGTGTCCAGATTGCTTTTGTCTTCAGGAATTCCCAGAGAGGCCCAAGTCAGAGAGAATCAGATGCTCTCAGGCCTTCTCCTAAGGTCTGGATCCCTCAAGGAAAGATTTTGGTCTCAGGAATTTGGGGGTTGAACTGGCCTAGGAGCAGGTCCCAGGAAAGATGCTGGTTTATGGCAGCTGGTGGCTGTACCACCCAGAGATACAAAGGTACATGGGGGCGGTAGAGGCCCCAAGGGCTCCTGGGGACTGCGCTGAGGAACTGGGTTAGTCTGGATGCAAAGGATCAGGAAGCGGAAAGGTCCACCTTAGCGTCCAGGGAAGAGGCTGGTGGGCTGTAAAGCCCAGGGAAGCAGAGTGATGTGAGGGCTCCTGGGAGAGAGGCTGCCAGGTTGTGCAGCCCTGGGAAGCAGAGGGAGGTGAGGGCAGGGTCGGACCCAGAGGGCTCCTGGGTACCCCAGAAAGAACTGGGTTGGTTTGGACGTGAAGGATCAGGAAGCAGTGGTGGTTCCTCCGGTGTCCAGGATGCCAAGACAAGGAATGGGACAGGACCCAGGCTAGGAGGAGAGACAGGTGGGGGAGATGGGAGAGTGAATGAGATTGGGGGAGTGAAAGTGCAGAGGGTGTAATTGACTTACCCTGGAGAGAGGCCTGCAGGTCTTGCAGGCCCAGGGAAGCAGAGGGAGGTGGGTATCTCATCTTTATTTACTCCTGAGTAGAACTCCATTGTGTAAATATACCACATTTTCATTAATCACTCGTTAATCATTTTGTTAATTAGTTGAGGGGCACTTAGGTTGCTTCCATCTCTTAGCTACTGTGAAAAGAGGAACAACAAACATAGTTGTACAAGTATCTCTGCACAAGGACAAGGAGTCCTTTGGGTATGTGCCAAAGAATGGTATAAATGGGTCATATGCTAAGTTAATTTTTAGATTTTTAAGAGTTCTTCACACTGCTTTCCATAGGGTTTGCACAAATTCGTAATCCTCCCAGCAGCGAATGAGCATTTTTTCCCCACATCCTCTCCAGAATTTGGTATCATTTGTTCTCTTGATCTTGGCAGGTCTGACTGGGATAAGAAGAAATTTTAAGGTGGTTTCAATTTGCATTTCCCTAATTACTAATGATGTTGAACACCTTTTAAAATGTTTCTTAGCCATCTTTATTTCTCCTTTTGAGAACTCTGTTTAGATCTTTAGCCCATCTTTTAAGTGGATCATTTGTTTTCTTCATTCTTTGTTTTCTGAATTCTTTATATATTCTGGATGCTAAACCTCTGTCAGATGTGTCACTGGTAAAGATTTTTTCCCACTCTGTGGACTTTCTCTACACTTTCTTAAACTTCTTTTATTTTGTTGTAGAGAAGCATTTTAGTTGCATGAGGTGCCGCTTGTTGATTGTTGACCTTAATTCCCGAGCAACTGATGTTTGATTTAGAAGGTCCTTTCCTACACCTATATCTTGTAGATTACTGCCAATGTTTTCTTCTAACAATTTCAGAGTTCCAGGTTTCACGTTGAGGTCTGTCATCCATTTGCAGTTGACTTTTGTGCAAAGTGAAAGGTAAGGGTCTAGCTTCATTCTTCTATGAGTGGAGATCCAGTTTTGCCAGTGCCATTTGTTGAAGAGGGTGTCTTTCCTCTATTGTGTGTTCTTGGCACCTTTGTCAAATATCAGGTCGCTGAAATTGTGTGTACTCAGCTTTTGGTCTTCAATGATTTTCCATGGATTTATGTGTCTATTTTTGTGCCAGTACCATGCTTTTTTAATGACTATAGCTCTGTAGTACAGTTTGAGATCTGGTATAGTAATTCCACCAACTCTGCTCTTTGTGCTCAGGGTTGCTTCACCTATCTGGGGTCTTTTGTGATTCCATATGAATTTAAGGATTTTTTTTCTAATTCTGTGAGGCATGTCATGGGGATTTTGATTGGGACTGCACTGAATCCATATATTGCTTTTCATAGGATGATCATTTTTCACAATATTAATTATTCCAATCCATGAGCATGTGTGTTCCTTCCATTTTCCAGTGTCTTCCTCAATCTCTTCCTTTATAGATTTATTTATTTTTTGTTGTTGTAGAGATCTTTAATGTTTTTAGTTGTTTATTCTAAAACACTTTATTTAATTTTTGAGGCTATTGTGAATGGGAGAGTTTCTCTGTACTCTTTTCCCAATTGCTTGTTATTTGTATATATAAAGGCTACTGATTTTTGTAGATTAATTTTGTTAACCTACCACTGTACTGAAAGTATCAATCAGTTCTAGAAGTTTTCTGGTGGAATTTTTGGGATCTCAGGTATAGTATCATATCATCTGCAAAAAGGGATAATTTGACTTCTTTTCCAATTTGTATTCCTTTAATTTCCTTCTCTTGACTTATTGAGCTAGCAAGAGTTTCAAATACTACATTGAAACGGAGTGGAGATAGTTGACATCCTTGTCTGGTTCATGATTTTAATGGAAATGCTTCCAGTTTTTCTTCATTTAGAATGATATTGATTGTGGGTTTGTTGTACATAGTTTTAATTATGTTGAAATATGTTCCTTTCAGTCCAATTCCCTTTAAGACTTTTATCGTAAATGCATGCTGAATTTTGTCAAAGCATTTTCTGCATTTATTGTGATGACCATGTGATTTTTGTCTTTGAGTCATAGGATTTCTAACATTTATTGACTTGACTATATACTGAACTATCTCTGCATCTCTGAAATAAAACCTACTTGACCATGGTGGATGATCTTTTTGATGTGTGTCTGTATGTGGTTTGCAAATATTTTGTTGAAAATTTTTGTATCTATGTTAATTAAGGTTATGGGTCTACAGTTTTCTTTTCTGGCTGTGCATTTACCCAGTTTTGGTATTAGAATGGTAGGTTTCATAGAAGGAATTTTGCAGTTCTCTCTGTGTCTATCTTTTTGAATAAATGTTGGGTAGACTTCTGTTGTAAATCCACCTGGGCCTGGGCTTTTTTTAGTTGGGAAGTTTTTCTACTATTCTATGTTATGGGTCTGTTTAAACTGTTGATCTCTTCTTGGTTTAGTTTTTCTGGTTCCCATGATTTTAGATAGCCATCCATTTCTTTTAGGTTTTCAAATTTAATAGAGTATAGGTTTTTAAAGTATTCCTTTATAATGTTTTGGATCTTTTAGGTATCTGTTGTGATGTTTTCACTTTCATTTCTCATTGTTGATTTGGAATTCTTCTTCCTTGGTTAACTGGGTTAAGGGTCTATCTTGTTTATCTTTTCAAAGAAACAACTCCTGGATTTATTGATTCTTTGTATTGTTTTATTCGTTTCTATTTCATTAATTTCTGCTCTGATTTTTGTTATTTCTTCTTGTCTGCTGGGTTTGGGTTCATTTGGTTTTGCCTTTCTGGAGTCTTGAGATGCAATGTTAAGTCATTTATTTTTACTCTTTCTGATTTTTTCATATAGGCATGTAGAGCTATAAATTTTTCTGTGTTGTATTGTCCCTTTCATTTAGTTCCAGGAATACTTTTATTTCTTTCTTAATCTCTCCTTTGATCCATTCATTATTCAGGAGTGTGTTGTTTAATTTCCATGAGTTTGTGTAGTTACTAGGGCTTCTTCCAGTGTTGATTTTAAACTTTATGCATTGTGGTCTGAAAGAATGCATGGAATTGTTTCAAGCTTTTATCTTTGTTGAGGTTTGTTTTGTGCCCCAGTATGAGGTTTATTTTTGTGAAAGTGTCATGGGGTGCTGAATAGAAAGTGTATTCTTTGGTGATTAGGTGGTATATTCTGCAGATGCCTCTTAGGTCCATTTGATGTATGGTATCTTTTAATTCAGATGTCTCTCTGTTTATTCTTTGTCCAGTTGACCTGTCTAATGGAGACAATGGAGTACTGAAGTCCCCTATTGTTACTGAGTTGGGGTTATTTTGTGTCTTAAAGTCCTGTAGTTTTCTTTTTATGAATTTGAGTTAAGAATCTGGCACGTATATGTTCATGATTGTAATGTCATCTTGGTTATTTGTTCCTTTTATCACAATGATGTGATGCTCTTTATCGCTTCTGATTAGTTTTAGTTTGATGTCTGTGTTGTCAGATATTAAAATTTCAACCCCTGCTTGTTTCTTAGTGCCCTTTGCTTGGAATATTCTTTTCCATCCTTTCATCTCAAGGTAGTGCTTGTCCTTGAAGGTGAGATGTGTTTCTTGCTGACAGCAAAAGAATGGATTTTGTTTCTTAATCCATTCAACTAGCCTGTATCCTTTGACTGGGGAGATCAGTACTTTGATATTTAACATTATTATTGAAAGATGTATATTGGTTGCCATCATTTTGATAACAGTTTGCATTCTTGGACTGTGTTTCCACAATTACACTTTCATTTAGATTTTTTCTGTTGCCCCTGGGGTATAGTTGTCCCTTTCTGCATCCCTTGTATTGCTTCAAGTATTCTTTGAAGGGTGGTTGTATGGACATGAATTCTTTCAGCCTACTTATGTTGTAGATGATTTTTCTTTCCCCTTCAAGTATAATAGACATTTTGCCTGGTAAAGTTTTCTGGGTTGGTATTTTTGCAATTTAAAACTGGGAATAAGTGTTTAATTTAAAATTTTTGTCCAGGCTCTTCTGACTTTCATAGTTTGCATTGGTAATTCAGCTGTAATTCTGATGAGTTTTCCTTTATATGTGTATTGTTATTTTACTTTTGCAACTTTCAATATTCCCTCTTTGTTCTGTATATTTAGTATTTTCATTATGATATGCCATGGGGAGTTTCTTTTCTTGTCCTATTTCTTGTTCTATGTCCTTCTTGTATTTTTATTCAGATGTCTTTCTTTAATTTTGGGGAATTCTCTTCTACAATCTTATTTAAGATCTGGCCGATACCATTAACCTGAAACTTTTCTCCTTCTTCTATGCCTGTGATGTGTAGATTTGTTGTTTTCATGGTGTCCCACATTTCCTGCATATTCCATTCCTGTATTTCTTTAAATTCTTAAAAATCTTTGCTTGAGTGGTCTAATTCTTCAACTTTATCCTCCAGTGTTGAGATTATGTTTCCCATTTCATTTATTCTATCAGTGAGGCTTTCTCTTGTTTCAAATAGGCTTATTCAGTTTTTCACTTCCTTCTTCATTTCAGCCTGAGTTTTCCTCAATATTTCTATCTCTTTTGTGAATTCAGTCAGAAGTTAATCTCTATCTTCTGTTAATTCTTTGATTTGTTTGTTCACGTGTTCTTTAAATTCATTGAATTCCTTGATCATGTTTATGATTGTTCTTTTATATTCTGTGTCCTGGGTTATCTCTAGAGGGTTCTCCTTGTAGAACTCTTCTCTGGAACTGGTAGATTTTGGTGGGAACATTCGATTTTTTTTTCTATATTATTATTTTTCCATTGTGCTTTTGGCATGTGGATTTCTTTTGTTGTTTGTGATTTTAGTATGAAACTCTGGCCTTCTTTTGTTGAGTTGAAGTATGCTTCCGTTTGTATTATTGGTGGACCTTGGTTGTTTTCTTATTGGGTATGTTAAGCTGGTTGGTCTAAGTTTCAGGTTCTCTCAGATTTCATTTTGGAGGGAACTTATGGCTTCAGATCAGCTACTCAGGACCTCCCACAGAGGCCCAAGTCAGACTCCAGTCAGGCTTCCTTCTAATGTCTGGACACCTACCAGGGACCATTCACAGTACAGTTCACTAAGGGGAGGCCTAATTTAGGAACTCTAGGCAGTCTGCTAAGGCTTCAGCCCCTACTGTAGAGCAGAGATGTCTAGCCTTGATGAAGTGGGAAGGGCCTTGCATGGTCCCAATGCAGGGGGTTGGGCATGGGATGATTTGGGGAAGCTCACCACCATGCAGAGACTGGTTCCAGGCACTTTCAAGTAGTCTGCTTAGGTCCCAGCCACTACTGTAGGGCAGAGAGATCTAGCCTGGTGAAGTGGGAGGGGCCTCACACGGTCCCAATTAGGGGGGTGGGCACAGCACAATCCAGGCACAATCTGGTCTGCTGAGGTCTGGGCCCTTACTGTAGGGAAAAGAGGTCTAGTGCTGGTGATGTGGGAGGGGCCTCATATGGTTCCCAGTAAAAATTTTTCAAAAAGGCAATGTTAAGTACAGTAACATAGATGGAAGATGTTAGTCTATTTAGTCCTCCATAATCAATAGTGAGTCTCCATAAACCATCCAGCCTCATAATCCTGGGAAGCTGCCATGGGCTTCCATGTATTTTCATACCTCTGATGGCCTTAGCTGGGGTGGCTTGCCCTCCTTAGCCCTTCCCAGTCCAAGGTGGACCTGCTACACTAGCCTGCTTCATGCACCATTTGAACTGGCTCCCAGGATCTGACAGGCTTGACACCAGCACCTCGGCTGCCACCTGGCCAATTTGTCATATATGGATGCTGAAAGGGCCTCTAGATGGCCAAACATGCTCTTTCCCTATTGTGATGGACAGTCTTGATGGTATCTGAAATCACCTAGGAGATAAACCTCTGGGTGTGTCTGTGAGGGTATTTCCAGAGAGGATTAAGGGAGGAGGATCCTTTCTCAGAGTAGGTAGCATCTTCAAATTGTCAGCCCAGTCTAAGAACATAACAGTGTTGTCTGTCTGTCTTCAAATATTCTTGACTAAACGCATTCATTGCTGATGCTGCTGTCATCTTGAACTGATATCAGAGTTCATATTCTTTGATTTTCAAAAGTCTATTGAATACAAGGGACTGTTCAAGAATATTTTAGCCTGTCAGGAACAGACTGAGACTTTTGAAGCTTTCAAATTAATGAATTGAGCATCTCCCAGGTGGTATAAATAAAAACTAAATGAATAGACCTTCAGACTAGGTGGAAAGGAGGCGACATGAAAATATTTTTCAGATGAGTTTTGTAGGAGAGAGAGAGACAGAGAGAGAGAGAGAGAGAGAGAGAGAGAGAGAGAGACATAAGCACAGGGAGTCATGATTGGGCCATGAAGTGGGAGAACAATTAGGAGAAATAAAGTATCATACCAATGGCAGTAGGGCCTTGAAGGGAGAGAATCTTAATCAAGAGGAGCCTCATTAGGAGAGATAGGGTCATGAATGGGTAGAACAAACCTTCAGGTCTAGGGAAGAGCTGCGTTAGAAGAGTAGAGATAGCATCTTCTCTAATTCACTACAACTAAAGTTACCAAAGACTATTTTGGTAGTGCAGAGTACACTGACAATCGATGTTGTGAACTGTTTAAAGAGTTATGCATGATAAATCATTTCAGAGGTATTCCCGAATCATTACTTCATGAGAGGCAAAGAATTAGTTACTCTGTATATAAAATTTTGAACATTTCTGCAAAAATAAGGAACATGATATTAGCTGGTTGCATCTAACATCTTTAGATAAATTAACAAAGGAAAAGCATGTGCTCACAGATGTAAGTTACTAGCTGTAGATGTGCACAAATAATTTAAAGGCTTCTAAATATGCCCTGGTAAAGAATCTTCTGGCCAGAAGCCATAGAGCTGAAGTTTCTGAAACAAAACACAAGCCATCATCATGTGACTTACAGGGTATCTGCAGTTAAAGTGATGCACTGATTAAAAAGCACTGGATTCTAGAACCGGGAATGGAAATGTATGAAAGGACACTTGTGAGCCTGATGACTTTGAACTGTCAGATTTGGATGAATTAATTTTCTGAAGGAAGTGGCTTCCCCTTCTTAGTGGCAGATACATCACTTCTCTTCTACCCACTCCAGAATGGGCCACTCCATTTTTGCCTGAGGGAATTAATCCTCTATTTTCTTTGGAGCCGGCAATGATTTGTCTCTGAAGGAAACATCAAGAAAGACAATGCTGGAAGCTAGAGAGATGGCTCAGCAGTTAAGAGCACTGGCTGCTCTTGCAGAGGACCTAGGTTCAATTCCCAGAACCCACATGGCAGTTAACAACTGTCTGTAACACTGGTTCTAAGGGATCTAACAACCTTGTTTTTTTGTTTGTTTGTTTGTTTGTTTGTTTTTACCTCCTCAGGCATTGTGCAACATGGGTGCCCCAACCTACATACATGCAAGCAGAAACAAAATAAAAATACAACAAAAAATAAAAATTTAAAAAAAGAAAGCAATACTGATACTCATCAGGCTCCTCTCTTATCATTCCTCTTTTCCTCTAGAATAACTAGAATCAAGTCCTTGACATGAGGTGCACAATGTGACCCATAAAGAGGTACACTGCACTCTTAAATAATTTGAGCTTTGTAATTCATATAAAACAGAGGCCTGGAGAAAATGTATGGTAATGGATTAGAGAAGGAAAATAAAAGTAGATCAAGCTGAATTTACAGATCTAAGTTCACTGAGCATAGATTCTGAGTTTAACATTGCTCACACACTTTAAAAGGGTACTAACAGCCAGGAGTGGTGACTCATTCCTTTAATCTGAGCACTCCAGAGGCAGAGGCAAGCAGATATCTGTGAGAACAGGGTTAATCTGGTCTATATTGTGAGTTCTGGACCAGCTGGGGCTACAGGGAGGTCCTGTGCCAGAATATAGAAACAAACAAACAAACAAAAACCAAACAATAAAAAGGTCCTAACAGTTTAGTTTATTTGATTGGTTGGCTGGAATATGGGTCTACAGATAGCCTATTGTGGATGAGTTGGTGATGCCTCCCATCTATTCTTCAATCAGTGTTGATGAAGGGATTAAGAGACTTAGGAAAACTGGAATGCTGCAGTGGATTTTCTGTGTAAAACTTACTCCTACAATGCGAGCATCCAGAAGATGTGCCTTTTATTAATTATAAGAAACAGAACCAGGATAATTTTATTGTTGTTGTTTCTGTTTTTGAGACAGGCTCTCCATGTAGTCACAGCTGGCCCGAAGTTTTCTGTAGACCAGGCTGCCTTCAGTCTCACAGAGATTCACCTGCCTCTGTCTCTTGAGTACTGGAATCAAAGGCTTGTGCCATCATACACAACAGAACCAGTGTACTTGAAGATCTCTTTTACTACTCTTATCTATATGCCAGAATTTTGTGGTTCTCCTCAGGCCAGCTGTGATGACCCTAACCTGAATCGGGTCCCCTCCCGATTGGGGGGGTGCAAAAGGGGCTGACTCACGATACACAGACCCCAGGAGTTGGGTAGAAGCAAGCACTAGGCGAGGTGCTGCAGGCTCATTTAATGCAGAAGGGGGCAGGCCTTATATTTCCCTTTTCTCCCCCCCAAGCCCCTTTAGTCAGTGTATCGTTTTCTGATTGGTCCATGCCACGCAGTCTTTCAGCAGTCACTGGGCTCCAGAGCAGGGTATGGAGGCTTGGGTTCCTTTTGGTGGGCTATTTGTGGACCAAGAAGTGAAATGAATTATCACTGAATCCCAGGGCTCTGGGTCCGTGCCATCTTTGGAGGCCTCCTGCTACACCAGACTTTATATTGAGAGCCACAACTGTTACTGGAGTTTTTAGGATCACAGCCTAGGCCTTGGCAGCCTCTAAAAGGCCAGGTTTAGCCATCCAACCCCAATAACCAACTAAACAACGAAGTCACAGTGATAAACAGAAAATGGAGATTTATTCAATGTGGCCACATCAGGAAGAGAAACAAAGTCCAATTACTCACTATTCAAATTCATCCTTGGGGTCCTAATATGAATTTTAGGTTTAAGGAGAAGGCAAAAATTATGCATAACTGAGAAGTCCTGGTCAATCTCTCTCTGTCATTGTCTTGGCTCCAGACGCTCCTGCAATGTGGTCTGACAAAGTATCATCACTGTGTGAAATCTCTTTCCAGGAGACAAGCTCTCCTTCTGTCTGACTAAGCTTCCTACCTTTTCCTAATCCTAGCATGAGATTTCTGGGGGTGGGGATGGAGTGTAATTCCTAATGGAGTGCTGCCTCCGCAGTCTGATAATCAATGGAGGGAGACAAATACCTGTTTCTACATTTCTACCAATGATCTGCTCAGTTGGGTACTGTAAATGTAATGAATCTAATTGGATCCTAGAGTGACAAGGCCCAGGTAGCAGCACTCAACCATCAAAGGGGAGGTAATGGAAACATAGACAAAGCAATGGCCAGAAGAGCTAGTTTACTTCAGAACTTTTGAATAAAAGGGAAGCCAGGTCCACTTCAGGAAAGACCTGTTACATTACTGAAGTTTTACTGATAATTTTTGTCTCATATTTTTACCGGAGGGGATTTTGTTTTTTCCCATGGCATGATGTCCAGACTCTTTGACAATGAATTGGACATACACAGAATAAAAGCAATGAAGGTCTAGACTTATTAAACAAGAGTAAAAGCATAAAATACACTCTATAAAAATGGACGTGGTCTCCATCAAGTATGTAGTTGAGAGCTTTGACTTATTTACTTTTATTTTATTTTACTTAATATCTTTATTGAATTTTTGCAAATTTCATACAACATATTTTGAGCATATTTTTACTCCCTCCCTTATCTTCACCTCTCTATTGCTGCTCCTTCCCAATTTCATATACTTTGTCATATAAATTAAGGCCTATATACTGAGTTAAATTTGTGGCTTCAAACACCCTTCAGTGTGGGTCCATCCACTGAAGGCTGGCTTACCTATCTAGCATCACACCTTAAAGAAAACTGACTTTCCCTCTCCCAGCAACTATCAGTTGCAAATAGTCATCAGTTAAGTTTGGGGCTTCTTACCCACTTGCCCACTTCTCTGCTGAGATTTTTGTCTAACTTGAGCTTATGTGGATCTTTGTGCATGCTGTTAAAATTGCTGTAAGTTCATTCGAATAACTTCCTAGTTATCTAGAAAACCTAACTTCCTTGTGATCATCAAGCATTTCTGGTTTTTACAGTTTTTCTGTCCCCCGACTGCTCTTCTTCAATGGTCCCTGAACTTTGGGTGGCAGAGGTTTGTTATATGTGTCCTATTCAGGGATAAGCATTGTGCAGTTTCTTATTCTCTGCACTTTGACTAGTTGTGGATTTCTTGGTTAATCATCCTTTGCTGCATAAGGAAGACTCCCTGGTGAGAGTTACAGATGCATCAATATTATTTCTGTTCCATGTTCTATAAAGTTCCCTGAACCTTAATATGTAGAGGTTGTATCGTAGATATGTCATTTGTTGCTGGGCCCCTCACAGACACTTATTCTCTGACATAGACCAGTTGCAGAACTTGGTAATAGTCTCCATCTGTTGCAAAAAGAAGCTTTTTTAATGAGTGGTGAGAGGTACAGTTGTCTGTAAATATAATGATATGTATTTTTTTTGTCTTTTTGATACAAGGTCTCCTTGTAGACCAGGCTGGCCTCAAACTCAGAAAGATCTGCTTACCTCTGCCTCCCAAGTTCTGGGATTAGAGTCATGTGCCGCCATGCCCAGCCCATAAAGATATGTATTTAGAATATAATAGGAAATCACTTTGGTCTAAGAATGTGTCGAAAGTGTATTTTTCTCTGAGGTCTATATCATCTCCAGTCATGTGTTCTTGCTATGTTTACAGTAGCACATATGAGTTCCCTCTCATTTGAGCAGGCTGTCCAGTTAGACAGCCATTTATTACCTTCAAGATACCTGCCTACTACCCTGGCTCGTCAGAGCCTACAAACTGTGCCTTGATTCCCTTCACCCTGAGTATCTTCATTCTCTTTCCCCAACCTGTCCCCATTATAGTCTTGGGCCTAGGCCTGCTCCTGCTCTTCCTACCTCAGATCTCTGGACTAGCCTCCTAATCCAAACCCTGCCCACAGTTCCTGATCCCCTGCACCAAGCTGCATTCTCCAGCTTCAGGGCCCTCACCTCTGTCTAGTTTGCTAGACCCTCTGCAGGCTGTCCCACCATTGGCTTACCCTTGGCTCCCTTCTTGATCTGTTGTCACAGACCAGCCTACTACTCTTACATGAGCAAAACCCAATCAAGCTACACCAACATTATATACAGAGCCAAACTTCAACCAAACAAAGGCAGAATAAAATTTCACATCAGACACAAAACTAGCAAAAGACATCCAAATGCCAAAACAACAATGCAAAACACAAATAATATGGAAAACCAAGACAATAAGTAATTAACAAATCCCACAAGTCCTACAGATGTATACTACAATGAGAATCACTGAGAGGAAATCCAAAATACAGAATTTAAAAGAACAATCAAAAACATGACCAAAAACTTAAAGAACACACACACAAACAACTCAAAGAACTCAAAGAGGCAGAAATTCATTACTGAATTTCAAGAAAATACAATTACATAAGTGTATTAGTCACTTTTCTGTTGCTGTGATGGAAATACCATGACCAAAGGATTTTATCAAAGGAAGAGTTTATTTAGTTTATGGTTCCAAAGGGGCAAGAGTCAGTCCATTATAGAGGGTACGCATGGAGGCAGGAGGAGGCTGGGGCAGAAGCAGAAATCAGAGCACTCACATCTTCAAGCAAGCACAGGAAGCAAGGGAGACTTTATATCCAGCAAAGCTTAAGATCTCTCTAAGCCTGCCCCCAGTGACTGACATACTTCCTCCAGCATGGACACACCTTCTAAGACCTCCCAAAAGAGTGCCACCAACAAGGACAAAATTTCCAAATACATGGAGGCTATGGTGGGCATTTTCTTTCAAACCAGAATGAGACAACAGCAGCAACAACAACAGAAAACTCTTCAGGCCTTTAAAAGTGAATTCACAAATGATACAAATATTGAAGAAAACCCAAGCCAAAATAAAGATGGAATTGAAAAGTTCAATAAGTGAATTTGAAATCATAAGAGAAAGCCTCACAAGCAGAACGAATTACATGGAAAACAGAATATCAAGACTGAACATCAAAGTTGAAAAACTGGACTGCTCAATCAAAGATTATGGGAAACAAACCCAAAAACAAAAATTCAAGTTTCACAGGAATGAAATATTTAGGAATATTCATTGTGAGACACATTGAAAAGACTACATCTACATATCATAGGCATACAGGAGGGAGAAGAATCTCAGGTACATGACATTGACTAGTTCTTCCAGAGAATTATAGAAGAAAATTTGCCCAAATTAAGACATACTTATATACAAGAAGCACACAGAACACCAATTAGACAAGACCAACAGAAAACTCCCCTTGGCATATCATAGTAAACACACTAAAGAAAAACAACAAGTTACATATAAAGGAACACCTATCAGAATTACAGCTGGCATTTCAATGCAAACTATGAAAGCCAGAAGAGCCTGGATCAAAGTATTCCCAGTTGTAAATGACTATGAATACCAACCCAGAATACTTTACCTGACAAAAATATCTATCATATTCGAAGGGAAAAAAATTCTCCATGACACAAATAGACTGAAAGAATTCATGTCCACCAAATTAGCCTTACAGAGAATACTTGAAGCAATATAGAAGAAGGAAGATAAGAATGACTATATCCAAAAAGTTACAGAATGAAAACAAAGGAAGGTATCATTAGAGAAACACAAAATAAGACCAAGAACACAAACAAATTAAAATGATGGCATAGCTATCAATGGTCTCAACTTCCCAGTCAAAATACACAGGGTAGTGGAATGGATTAAGAAACAATCTAGCCAGGCATGGTGGTACAGGTCTTTGATCCCAGCAGTTGAGAGGAAAAGACATGTAAATCTCTGTGAGATTGAAGCCAATCAGGCCTACATAGTGAGTTCCAGGCTAATTGGAGTCAAAGGGAGACCCTGTCTCTAATAAGACAAAAAAGTCCATCTTTTTGCTGTCTTCAGGAAACTTATCTCACCTTCAAGGATAAGTACTACTTTATGGTGAAGGATAGAAAATAATATTCTAAGCAAATGGGACTAAGAAAAATGCAGGTGTTACAATTCTAATATGACAAAATAAATGTCAAATTAAAGCTAATCAGAGGAGATAAAGACAGTAGCTTCATTCTAATCAAAGGAAAAATAATTTCATGCATTCTATCAGACAACAATGCAATAAAGCTTATGATCAAAAGCAAAAGATTCTCCAGTAACTACACAAACTCATGGAAATTAGACAACACACTCCTGAATGATGAATTAATTAAGCAGAATAAAAAGTATTCCTGGAACTAAATGAAAATGATAATACAACACAAAAAAACCTCTGGGACACTTTAAGAGGGACATTTACTTCTAAGTGCCTACATTGAAATATCAGAAGAAGCACATATAAATAACTTAACTGTGCCTGTTTTTTGAGAGTCCATTAAAATGGGGCCTGTGGAATGTTGATATTCTTTCACAGAATAAGGGGGCTGGGAAGGGTCACTGGACCCTCACCTGAGTATCCCTCCATTCCTTCCAGCCATTTATGTGTAGTTCTGTCCTGATTGGATGTGGTCTCAGAGTCTCAGGAAGAAACTAGAGAATACAGGCTAAGGAAGCCTGGGGGAGGAGGACTTCGTATATGTAGTTGTGGGGAAGCCTCTGTCCCTGCTGGTGCAGACCTTCCAGTACAGCTTCTTTAAGGTCACCAGTGCTCCTGCCTATAAACCCTCACACATGATTTATAAGTTAGTTCAATAAACTCATTGGTTCCCTAGGGAATTGAACTTTGGTTTATCACTGGGACCTTATGAAATGGGAGTAGATATTGTTCATATCTCCTTTAGGGAAGGAATTTTGACATCAGGAATACAGACTTAGATTGCCTCTAACTTCATATTTCTACATAGTAATAGTGTTATGGAGTTCTTTCTATTGGAACAGAACAAAGAAAGTTATGTCAAAAAGTTTTAAGTTAAAAATCTAATGATCATGTTTCTTCATTCTCAGTTCATATTGGACTCACGTTATCATGACAAAGACAATAAGTTGACTTTTTGAAGGTGTCTGCTCCAAACTTATCCCAGTTATTTAGGGGCTGTCTGAAGGACGGGGGCATCCATAATTCCTAGTCTGAAAAGGGGGAAAATCATTGTTAGGAAGCACATGAGATGGGGCATCACATCCTTCAGAGCTCCTAGGCTGCACATCTCCCATACATGTTCTAGCTCCTAGAGGGAATTTCTGGAGTCCTCTGGGTATCTCCAACTATTCTGTTCTTATGATACAACAGTGACAAATCTTTGACAACCCCTGCCAGAACCTACCCATTTCAATTCTCTTAACTTCACTCCTGCTCAATCTTTCTAGATAGTTACTGATTCAATCCCAAGATAAGTTCTAGATGTATGCCGTTTCCGCTCCCCAAAGTGCAGTCTCTTTTGTCCAGTAGTATAAATCTGACATTGGAGAGTTCTGAAGTCCTGATGACTTAGATCCTGTTCTGTAATCAGACAAAAGATAAGATGACAGAGAGTTATAAGGGAGTACAAGTTCCTGCATTACTCAAGGATCTGAAGTTCATAAGGGCCTTTCAGAGAATTCAAGCAATGGAGCTAGAATCTTCATATCTATTTTCTTATGAGTAAGTTATTAAGGACCACCTTTAACAACAGCATTCAAGTTTTCTTAGGGCTATATTGGGGCTTTGTTGAGACAAATTCTTCCCTTGGGAGAGGTGCATGCTCTCTCTGGGATCTGAGCAGGACAAAACCTACACAATACATTTTATTCAAGTTTTTGTTTAGTTTATGACATCCAGAAAAGGATTAATTACAAAAGCACGAACACCTATGGGCCCTTTCTCTTCATCTTGGCTAAGTTTTGAGATCCACCACCTGCCAATGGGCCACCAGCTGTCTGCACACCACCACCAAGATAGCAACGTTTCCCATGCTTTCCTGCTTCCTCAGCACTTCCTTTCACCCTCCCCTCAATGTAACTGAAGCTGAGTAATTAGGTGGGATGAGTGACTATCTCTAATTCCCTCAGAGGACATGCCTATACAACAGGCTTCATAATAAAATCAAGTTTCCTGGATTAAGGAGGAGAGTACCCATTAAGTGGTCTTGAGAATACACATGATCAAAATGTACAAAATCTTGGAAACTCTCTAGGCTACCAAGACCACCAACAGAAAAGTTTGCTCAAGGGGGTCCACAGTTCCAGTCCAGAACATGGATAATGAAGCAGAGGAGTTTTGTCTTGTGAGAGGGAATAATCAATAGCAAAAAAGGAGAAGACAAATTCCTTACCCATTCCCGGTTCTCAAGGGGTCACACAAATAACGAGGAACAGCAATTCTTAGGTCCTTAGTCAATGAAAGAAACATAACAGATGTGCTTTGTGGCATCAGGAGCTAAATTGGGGTGTAGAGGTAGCATCACAGAAGGGAAAGCAAAGAGAAAAGAGTGCTTACAATAGGAAAGAACAGATGCTACACAGCAGAGAAAACAGCCAGAAGGACCACTCACAGTATACTTATGAGTCATGAGACTAGTGAGAAGACGCAAGAGGCAAGCAGGGTCCTTTACACACATCACACACTGAGAGTAAGATAGAAGAGAAAGAAAGAGAGAGAGAGAGAGAAAGAGAGAGAGAGAGGAGACATGGTACAGTCAACCATAAATGGACTTTGCCTAATATTGTACCTATTTCTACAGAAAGTTGGTGCCAGTTTTGACAGCCTATGTTAAAGGGAGGTATTCAGTTTCCTCTTACTGTAACTCCAGCAGCAGAATCTGTTCTTGTGTTCTGGAAAGAGAATTTGATCTTTAAAGAATAGTAGATCCTTAATTACCATGGAAGCAAGAATATACTCTAGAAAAAAGAAAGACTACCTGAGTAGTAATGGTTCCAGTCCTAGGAGGCACAGAGATTATACCTCCCTTCTCTCTATTATTGTCTTCTGGACATTTCCAGGAAAAGTGTATTTTTTTCTTGGAAGTCCATTTTACACGGAATTCAGTTGGTTAAGCATAGGCATTTAAGAAATAAGAATATATTCCCAGCTTCTGGATCAGGCAGACAGACCTGCTTAACCAGGACTCTGGTAAGTCAGATCCAGCTCACTGCCTCTCTACCCCATTTCACTCATCTATCCCTACCCCATGCCCTGCCAGCCTCTATTGGGCTCTAATTCCTTCACCTCAGGTCCCAGGACTAGCTCCCCAAACCAGAATAACTAAACATCCTACCATAGATCTTTAAGTCCTCAACCAGACTGTCCCCTCGCTGCCAACTTCCCAGCCTACAAATCAGACAGATAGACCTGCTCAGTCAGAACTCTAGTAAGTCAGATCCAGCTCAGTGCATCTCCACCCTATTTGTCTCATCAATACCTACCATGTCTCCTGCCAGCTTCTCTCACAGGTAGGCTCTAAGTCTTGCACCTCAGGTCCCAGGAGTAGCTTTCCAAATCAAACTAGGTGAACTAAACACCCTACCATAGATTGCTAAGTGCACCGCAGGCAGTCCCCTCACCACCAGCTTCCCAGAATCCAAATCAGGCAGACAGACCTGCTTAATCAAGACTCTGACCAGTCTACTACCCAGAAAGAATTTGAAATACCCACCAATTTGTCTTCCATATCTAAACAAAAAGTACCTAAGCTATATAAACAATATTAACAGAACCAAAATTAAATAAACAAAAGCAGAGTAGAAGTTCCTGTTAAACAGATAACCAACAAAGAACATCCATATGTCCTAACAGCAATGAAAAGCCACAAAGATTAGGAAAAACCAGGAAAATATGTCCCCAACACATGTCTTACTGACGTGCACAGCTTTGAGAACTACCCTACAGAATCCCAAGATACAGAATTTGAAAGAACAATCATAAACAAGACCAAAGAACATCAAGGAAACACAAACAACTCAAAGAACTCAAAGAGGAAAGGCATAAACATTTGATGGAAGCCCAAGAATATACAAATATGCAGCTTAATGAAATATCAAAAACAATTCATAACGTGAAAAGTGATTTTACTAAACCCTAATGGAAATGAACTTGGGACTGAGAAAGTCAATAAACCAATTAGAAACAACAGGACAAACTCAAACCAGTAGAATGAATGAAATGGAAAACAGAATATTAAGACTGGAGAATAAAGTTGAAGATCTCAACTCCTTTAGTTGCACCCCCCAAAAAAACAAACAAACAAACAAACAAACAAACAAACAAACAGACAAAAACCCCACAGGAATGGAATACTCAGGAAATCTGGGACAAAATGAAACGACCAAATCTATGTATTATAGGCATACAGGAAGGATAAGAAACACAAACCAATGTCATTGAGCAGATCTTCAATAGGATTATAGAAGAAAGCTTCCCTAAATTAAGGAAAGACATACCTATAGAGATTCAAGAAGCACAGAGAACACCATTAAGACATGATTAGAAGAGAAAGTTCCCATGACATATCATAGTAAAAACATTAAATGTACAGAACAAAGACATGATAATGAAAGCTGCTAGAGAAAAACAAGTTGCACATAAAGGAAAACCCATCAGAATTACAGCCGACTTTTCAATGGAAACTATGAAAGCCAGAAAAGCCTGGAATAAAATATTCCCAGTTGTAAACAACCGTGGATGCCAACCCCAAATACTGTATCCAGCAAAACTATCTATCAAGGTCAAAGGGGAACAGAAAATTTTCCATGACACAAAGAGGCTGAGGGAATTCATGTCTTCCAAACCAGTACTACAGAGAATACTTGAAGCAGTACAAAGGACCAAAAATAAATAAATAAATAAATAAATAAAAGAATGAGTTTACCCAAGAGGCTACAGAAAGAAATAAAGAAAGGTATATTAACAGAAACACAAATAGGGACACAAACACACAAAGAATATAAAATGACAGTGTACAATACTCGTTTTTCAACAATAATTCTAATTATCAATGGCTGCAACTCCCTTGTCAAAAGACATAGGCTGGTGCAATGAATCATGAAAGAAAACCCATCTTTTTGCTGTCTTCAACAAACTCATCTCTCCCTCAAAGACAGACACTATCTCAGGGTGAAAGGTGGAAAACAATATTCCAAGTAAATGGCCCTAAGAAGCAAGCAGGTGTCATAACTTCAAGATGTGACAAATGGACTTCAAATTAAAATTCATCAGAAGACATAAGGATGGTTATTTCATTCTAATAAAAGGAACAACTGACCAAGAAGATATTATAATCATGAATATATATGCACCCTACCCTGGAGCACACAATTTCATAAAATCAGTAGTTCACAACTATAAAACAGAGGTTGGCATCAACTCAGTTACAGAGGAGGATTTTAATACCCCACTTTCTTAAACAGACAGGTCAACTTGGCAGGGAATAAACAGAGAGACATCTGAGTTAAATGATACACTATATGAAATGGACCTAACAGATTTATACAGACTATTCCATCCAACCACCAGAGAATACACTATCTATCAGCTCATGCAAGTTTTTCTAAAACTGACCATATTCTAGGGCAAAAAACAAATCTCAATAAATAAAAAAACTGAAATAATTCCATGCCTTCTATCAGACCACAGTTCAATAAAGCTTATAATCAACAGCAAAA
This sequence comes from Nannospalax galili, assembly GCF_000622305.1. Lineage (NCBI taxonomy): Eukaryota > Metazoa > Chordata > Mammalia > Rodentia > Spalacidae > Nannospalax > Nannospalax galili. The sequence goes on along the minus strand of NW_008355784.1, from coordinate 1,138,012 downwards.
GAAGCTGTGGTAAATACATGAGCTTATAGATTTTAAACAACACACTCCTGAATCATGAATGGGTCAAAGAAGAAATTAATAAAGAAATAAAAGTATTCCTGGAAAAAAATGTAAATGAAAACACAACACAGCAAAATCTCTGAGACATCCTAAAAGCAAGCCTAAGAGGGAAGTTTATAGCTCTTAGTGCCTACATTAAAAAATCAAGAAAGAGTACATGTAAACAACTTGATAGTAAAACTCAAGACCCTGGAAAGGCAGGAACAATCCAACCCCAAACCTAGTAGATGAGAAGAAATAACAATACTCAGAGCGGAAATTAATGAAGTAGAAACAAAACAATATAAAAAGCATCTAAGAGATGGTTCTTTGTATGGTTAAACAAGACAGACAGATATTTAGCCTAGTTAACCAAAAGAAAGAAAAAGCAAATCCCTATCAACAAAATCAGAGACAAAATGGGAAACATTACAACAAACAACAAAAAGATTCGGAACATTGTAAGGGAATATTTTACAAATCTATACTGCATTAAATTTGAAAACCTAAAAGAAATGGATAAAGTTCTAAAACTACAGACCCATATCCTTAATGAACATAGATACAAAAGTATTCAACAAAATGCTTGCAAACTGCATACAGACACACATTGAAAAATCATCACGATCAAATCAGCTTCATTCCAGAGATACAGGGATGGTTCAACATACGTAAGTCAATAAATGTAATAAAACATATAAATAGACTTAAAGATGAAAACCACATGGTCACCTCAACAGATGCAGAAAAGGCATTGAGCAAAATCCAACATGTATTCACTTAAAGTACTAGAAGGAATTGGTCTGAAGGGAACATACTTCAACATAATTAAAGCTATGTTCATCAAACCCATAGTCCACATCATCCTAAATGGAGAAAAATTGCAAGCCTTCCCATTAAAATCAGGAACCAAGCCTAACCAAAGACATCAAAGATATGTACAATGAAAAATTCAATACTGTAAAGAAAGAGATAGAGAAAGAAAACAGGAGGTGGAAAGACTCAATATTGTGAAAAGGGCCATCCTATGTAAAGCAATTTATAGATTCATTGCAACCCTAATCAAAATACCCACAACATTATTCACAGAGCTTGACAAAATAATTCTAAAATTCATATGAATTACAAAAGACTCCAGATATGCAAAACAATCTTAGGCAAGAAGAACAATGTTGGGCGAATCACCATAACAGATCTCAAATTATATTATGGAAGTATAGTTATAAAAACAGCATGGTAGTGGCACAAAAATAGACAAGAAGATCAACGGAACACAACAGAAGACCCAAACATGAGTTCATATAATTTCAGCCACCTGATATTCAGCAAAGGTTCTAAGAACAAACAATGGAGGAAAGATAGCATCTTTAATAAATGGTGCTGGCAAAACTCCATATCCACCTACAGAAGAATGAAACTTGACCCTCATCTTTCACCCTGCCAAAAGTCACTTCCAAATGGATCAAAGACCTCAATATAAAACCTTAAACTTGGAAACTGCTAGAAGAAAACACAGGTAATACCCTCCAAGTTATAGGCATATGAAAAGACTTCCTAAATCAGACACCAACTGCTCAGGCACTAAGGTTAACAATCAGCAAGTGGAACCTCATTAAATGAAAAAGTTTCTGTACAGCAAAAGAAACAACCAAGGAATGGAAGGGAAAACCCACCAGCTACACATCCAATAGAGGATTAATCTCAAGAATATACAAATAACTCAAAAAAGAAGAAAGAAGAAGATGAAGAAAATAAATGACCCAATAAAAATGGATGATAGACATAAACAGAGTTCTCAAAGGAAGAAGTAAAAATGGCTAAGAAGCACCTTTAAAAAGTGCTCAAGAGAAATGCAGATAAAAACCACTTTAAGGTTCCATCTTACCCCAGTCAGGTTAGCAAAGATCAAAAGAATGAAAGACTCCAAATACTGGAGAGGATATGGAGAAAGAGGAAGGCTCATTCGCTGCTGATGGGAATGCAAACTCACACAACCATTGTGGAAAGCAGTGGGGAGAACCCTCAGAAAACTAAAAATGAACTTACCATACGATCCAGTGATACCAGTCCTTGGTATATACCCAAAGGACGCATCATATTGTAAAGATACCTGTACATCCATGTTTGTTGATTCTTTTCACAATAGTTAAGAAATGGAAACAACCTAAATGTCCCTCAGCTGACGAATGGTTAATGAAAATATAGTACATCCACTTAATGGAATTCTACTCAGCAGTAAGAAAAGATGAAATTATGAAATTTGTAGGTAAATGGATGGAGCTAGAGAGTGTTATATTAAGTGAAGTAACACAAAGGCAGAAAAACAAAGGACATATGTTCTCCCTAATTTGTTGATTGTAGCACTAAGCCCTTATTGGTGAGTATTTAAATTCTGATGTAACACCAGGATCCAGGTAAAAGGAAAGGAACATGGAGGTAAAGGACAAAAAACAAGCTAAAAGGGGAATAGTAGGGAACAGATGTTACCTTAAGGATGTGGAAAACATTCGAGTAATTGGCAGGGAGGGAAGAAGGAAGGGATATACAAGGAACTATGGTGTCGGGGAGGGAGGAAAGTCAGGAGAGGAACGACGCAGGGAGTCTGGAGGTTTTTGGGGGGGAGGGTGGGGATAATGGGGTCACTGTGACTAGGGAGAGAGGTGGTAGGGGAGCCAGATGGGAGAAAAAAGTGTGGAGATGAGTGAATCTTAGGGGACTAGGATACCCAGAGGGAAAAGTGATGCCCTAGAAACCCTATGTACATAGAATATCTGAACATCACTGCATATGGATACCTGGGAGCTGCTTGGTAGGTAATGCAGTGCCAGACAGAAGAGACCTCTCTTACAGTGACAAGCATATCATACAGCATTCATCAAAGAAGCTTCTTTTTGCAACAGATGGAGGCTATTGCAGAGTTGTACATCTGGTCAGATGCAGAGAACATAGGTCTGGGAGACCTACAACTAGGCTCATAGATCATAGCAGAATAAGGGTTAGAGAGAGGGCTAATGCACCCCTCGACTCTCACCAGTGAGGCTTTCTTGTACATAAGAGCGTGTTACACACAGAAGGCTGCAGCTGGCTAAGTTTTGCAGAATAGAATGTAGGATGGGACTCCTTTATGGAACCTCACCCACCCATGGTTTAGGAACCACTGCAGAAGAGAAGGAGGAAAGATTGTAAGAGCCAAGGCTGGTTCATGATTACAGAAAGGTGGAGGCTTCCAGGCCACTGGAAGCTTGCTCATCTAAGCCTGTGGCAGCAGTGGCATTGAGACTGGGACCCATGTCAGTTCAATTAAAGGGCCCAAAATGGTGGTGAGAAATAAGGCAGGCCAGTGATTGATTGAGAACTATTTGAGACTGATTGCTGGTGGGTCTGGGAGAGTATGACTTACATACGATCACTGGATGGGCTGACTAGACTCCAGTGGACATATTTACACTGAAGAACATTTGGGTGCAAACACCTGAATGACATGAATGAATAGGACTCAGTATGTACGGGGTGCATAGGGTTTGGTGGGGGGATGGGGAGAGGCATGGATGAGGAAGGGGGTGTGGATTTGAATGGGAAATGTATGAAATTTAAATAGTGTAATAAAATAGAAATAAGAATATGTACATGGGTTTATGAACTAGAGTTGAAAAGTTTATTAGCAGAATGGGTAGCAGCATTTGATGTATGCTCCTTGTTGAGAAAGTCTTCAACTTGCTTTAATATGGCCTCACTAGTTGACCACCACTTTTTCACTTCCTGCTCTTTTCATTCTTTTTGGGGCACAAGGTGGTCTATCCGGGGGAACCACAACCATTATATCTTGACTCCATACATCTTGTTTCAGTGTCTTGAAACAAGTCTTTCAGGCCCACCTACTGTTCTTTATGTCCTATTTTGAGGGCCTGCTTGTCAGCCTATCCTGGAGCTAACCACCTGTATACCACTACCTCTACCACCAGAATAGCTGATTACTGGTGTGTGCCATGACAGAGTCCTGGGGCTTGAACCCACAGCATTGTGCACATTAGACACTAGTATATGCCAACTAAGCTACATACTCAGAAGTTGAAAATCTTTTTAGTAGCATATTTCATTATAACATTTTCATGCATGTATATGGAGTATTTTGATCTTGTTCACTTCTCTGTATCTCTCTCTGTTTCTCTCTCTGTCTCTCTCCCATCTTTCTATCACATGGGCCTCTTCATCTGAGCTAATGTTTGATATAGTTAGTGCTATGATTTTTGGTGATCCAATGAGTTTCCTTAGGTTGCTAACAGAAGCGAGGGTGGAAGGTTGTTTACAGAAACATAAACACTTTAAAGTGGATATGACAATGACGAAAATGAGTAATCCTTCCCTACCTCAACATCCTATAAAGCCTCTATATTAGTCAGGGTTCTCCAAAGAAACAGAACAGGTAGAATGATGAATATCTGGTAGTCGCTCAGTCCACGAGGCTGGATGTCTTAGTAGTCCCAATCTGGCATTGAAGGTCTGATGAATTCCAAAAGATCAGCTAGTCTTCAGTCTACAGCAGCAAGGTGAACTCACCAGCGAGAGAGAAGGCAAGCAGCAAGAAGCCTGGCGTTTTCCTCTGCCTTGGTCTTTTACGTGGGCTGCCATCAGAAGGTAACACCCATATTTAGGGTGCATCTTCCAGCTTCAGATGATCCAATCAAGAAGATCTCTTTCATTACAGTTAATCCCAGATCCAGTCAAGTTGACACCCAGGATTAGCCATCACAAGTCGACCCCTTGTCAACTTGACAAACAATAGCATCTCTCTATGTCATGCTTAATTTTCTTTCCTTATTTTTTTTTTTTTTTGGTCTTTTTGAGACAGGGTCTCCCTGTAGCTCCAGCTGCCTGGAATCACTCCAGGCTGGCCTCGAACTCACAGAGGATCCACCTGTCTCTGCTTCTCCAGTGCTGGGATTAAAGGCATGTGCCACCACACCCAGCGTCATTCTTAATTTTCAAATGAAAACAATGTTGAAGTCATAATTTCACCTAATGTGATATAACTATCCCATCATACAATGACCAATGCATTATATATCTTAGAGTAGGTGATAAGGTCTTCAAGGAATGCTTAGTCCTTTAGTGTCTCATAACTCAATATAATCATATAGGCTCACAACACTTAACCACTTAACACTTAATCTCAATTACACATTCAAAAAAGAATAAATCAAGTATCTGCTTAACATATGTGTATACATGCACAAGCCTATTCTTAACCAAATAGGACAAAAATACTCATGTAAATTGCAATCGATGTTTTTCAACGGGTCACGTGGCCTAAGTTGGTATTTGTAACTACCTTCCTCTACTACCCATTCTGCATTTCCTCCACCATCAGGAAGCACCTGTGCAGGTCTTGGCTCTTTCCCTGGAGGAGTGACCCATACTTTCATCCCAGAAGGGTCTGGGCCATTTGTTGTCCTGTCTGGATTGGGTTGTTGTAGTTTCCCATTGACCTTAATCACAGGACATGGTAACACCAAAAGTCGCCCTAAGGAATCTCCTGCCTTCCAGATATAATCTTCATTAACTCCATTGTGGAGAACCAGTCCAATATCCCCCTGGCAGTCTGGGTCAATCACCCCTCCTAATACTGTTATTCCTTTCTTAGCCTGCTGGCTTAAGGGCATCAGAAGCCCAAAGTGTCCAGGGGGGGAGTGTTGGGTCCCTGGGAGCCTGAGGTTCAACTGAGTCTCAGCTACCTCTCAAAACTGCTGACAGACCTAAGCTGGCAATTTTCCATTCTGCCCACGGCCTTGGCCCAAAACCTTGGCAGACGGCCAGGGCCCATGGCCTTGGCTTGCAGCCAGGGCTCATAACCTTGGCCCAAAACCTTGGCTCAGAGCCGGGGCCAGATAGCCTTGCTAGATAGCCTTGGCCCACGGCCTTGCTCTCTTTTCCAGCATACGGTTCTATTCTTCTATAATCAGAGATTCCTCCCCTAAAGTGTGTCAGAGCCCTTGTGCTCTGACTGATGTAATGATTTGCAGTCTGTGTTCCTTTGTTCTCATTCACTATAGAAACTCATGCTTGAGCTTCAATAAACGAGACTTGATCAGAATCCTGTCTTGTCTCCATTTCTCTTGTCCCTTGCCTCATCTACATCCCCACCCCCCAATCCAGGTACTTCATGGAAGTTCTGCGGGTCAGAACCAAGTCACATTGCAGGGTGACCTCCCACAGCATGGTGCCCAACGTGGGGCCTGGATACTGGGGGACAACGTGAGGGACACGACGGAAGAAGAAGGGGTGCGCACCCGCTCACATAGTTCGGAGACGTCGCGGTAGCCTGCTGTGACCGAGCCGACAGGTAAGTTGGTCGTTAATCATGGGGCAAGAATTAAGTCAGCATCAGAAATATGTGATACAGTTAAGAGAAGCTCTACAGACAAGAGGAATAAAGGTTACAACTGAGGATTTATTTCTTTGATATCATAAAAGTCATCTGCCCATGGTTTCCCCAAGAGGGGGTTATAGATGTAAGGAGATGGAGAAGAGTGGGAGATGCATTACAAGAGTTTTATAAGGTGTTTGGACCAGGGAAGGTCCTGGTTACTGCTTTTTCTTATTGGAATTTGATCAAAGAATTAATAGATAGAAGAGATGAACATGAGCCGGTAGTGACAGCCATTGTTCGTGCTGAAGAGATTTTTCAAAGTAGCACTAAGGTAGAGTTGCCTAAGGATGAGTCTCGGAAGCCTCCTGACTTGATTTCTCTTGAAAGTGGAGATGAGAGTTCTGTTAAAAAGGAGTCCTTGACGAAGGAGTCCTCAGAGTCAGTTAGAGGGAAGGGAGATCAGGAGGATGATGTCCAGGAGCTTACAAAGGAGCATGTTCGTATCTATCCTCTTTTGCCAGAAGCTCTTTTGTCAGAAGCCGCTTGTCCAGTCTTAGACACAGATGGCTCAGAGGCTGTGAAGGAGGGGTTGATTAGTAAAACTGAGGATGGACCACAAAATGGCCACAAGAGGCAGGTTCTGTGGCCTCCCCCTCCTTACTATAGGGTACCACCTGTCCCAACTGTCATGGCAGCGATAGATCCTAGACAAGGACTGCGA
>NW_008355784.1:1083440-1130837 GCF_000622305.1 Nannospalax galili | reverse complement strand
CAGGACTGAGAGGACAGATGGAGCAGTTGCAGGAGGACATTAAGTTGGAGGAGATGCATCAGTCACTGATACTCAAACGAATTAAGCAAGAAGAGATGCATCAGGCACTGATGCTTAAGTTACAAAAGCTTAGCCTAGGTGGAGGTAGTGAGGCTGTTGTAAATAGAGGTAGAGGGGATAGAGGAGGAGTTCGTCCTGCTCTCAGAGGGCCTGGCCTTCATTCATATAAGGAGAATTTTAATGACCCGGATAGATTTTCCTTCCATATGGAGGCTTTTCCTGTAACGGAAACAGTAGATGATAAGCAACAGGCATGGAGACATCATAGAGAACATGAATTTCCATTGATTAAGGAATTAAAGACTGCTCTGTCGCAGTATGGAGCTACAGCTCTGTATACCTTGGCTATTTTAGAAGGTGAGTCTGAAAATTGGCTAACTCCTATTGATTGGAATACATTGGTAAAGGCAGTCCTTAGTGGGGGTGATTATTTGCTAAGGAAATCAGAGTATTATGACAATTGTAAGGAGGCAGCTAGAAGGAATCAACAATCTGCAAATGGATGGGATTTTGATATGTTGATAGGCGGAGGTTGATATGAGTCCAAATGAACAACAGATGCATTATGATGTAGGTCTGTTTGCACAAATTCGAGCACGCCATGAGAGCATGGAGAAAGCTTCCAGTTAAAGGGGATCTGGGAACTTCTCTCACTTCCATCAAGCAGGGGTCCGATGAGCCATTTGCAGATTTTGTTCATTGGTTGATGACCACAGCAGGAAGGATATTTGGGAGTGTTGAAGCAGGGCTAGAGTATGTGAAACAGTTGGCGTATGAAAATGCTAATCCTGCTTGCCAGGCAGCCATTAGACTTTATAGGTAAAAGACGGATTTGACTGGCTATATTCATCTGTGTGCAGACATAGGTCCGTCTTATCAGCAGGTGCTTGCTATGGCAGCGGCTTTCAATGGACAAACGGTAAAGGATTTTCTGGCTAAAAGACATAAAGCTAAGGGCAAGGGGTGTTTCAAGTGTGGTAAGAGTGGGCATTTTGCCCGGGATTGCAAGGCAGATAATGTTCAGCATAAGACTGATGATGGGAGAGGTCCTAGATTGTGTCCCAGGTGTAGAAGAGGAAAGCATTGGCTTAATGAGTGCAGGTCTAAAACTGATATTGATGGGAGACCTTTACCTCCTCCTCCTCATCAGGGAAACTGGTGGAGAGGCCAGCCCCAGGCCCCGAAACAAGCATTTGGGGCAGTCAATCTAAACAGCAACAATCCATTTCTAGCCTCTACAGAGCAACCCCAGGAAGCGCAGGACTGGACCTCAGTTCCACCTCCCACATTGTATTAACTCCAGAGATGGGAGTTCAGACCATAGGAACTGGAATTTATGGACCACTGCCCAAAGATATTTGTGGACTAATATTAGGGCGGGGTAGTGCCACCCTGAAAGGCCTATCTGTTGTGCCTGGAATAATTGATGCAGATTGAGTCACTATTCCCCAGGGGGAGCACTTTGCTCAAATAATTTTGGTACCTCTTGTTAAATCTGGTCATTCTGTGCAAAGTAAAAGTAGAGGTAATAAAAATTTCGGTTCTTCTGATGCTTATTGGGTTCAGGCCATTACTCATAAAAAACCTACATTAACTTTATGGCTTGATGGAAAAAGATTTGATGGTCTTATTGATACTGGAGCTGATGTCACTATTATTTCTGCTGAGGCCTGGCCTGAGGCCTGGCCCATGGTTGACACTCTAACTAATTTGAAAGGTATAGGGCAGAGTCAAAATCCAAAACAGAGTTCGAAGTTTCTCACTTGGAAGGATTCTATGAATAATTCTGGCTTGATTAAACCTTTTGTCGTTCCTTATTTACCAGTAAACCTGTGGGGAAGGAATTTGCTTTCACAGATGAGAATTGTAATGTGTAGTCCTAATGATGTTGTTACTGCATAGATGCTTGCTCAAGGATATACCCCTGGCAAGGGATTAGGGAAAAGAGAGGATGGAAACTTGTTTCCAATACCACTCCAAGGTCAGAATGATAAACGAGGTTTGGGAAATTTATGATGGCGGCCATTGACAGTCCTGCACCCTCAAACTGTGTGGATCGTATAACCTCGCGATCGGACGATCCAGTTTGGGTAGATCAATGGCCACTTACAGAAGAGAAGTTGGCGGCAGCCACTCAATTGGTGCAGGAACAATTTGAGGCAGGGTGCATTGAAGAGACCTGTTCCCTGTGGAACACACCCATATTTGTTATTAAAAAGAAGTCAGGGAAATGGAGATTGCTGCAAGATTTAAGAGCAATTAATTCCACTATGGTCCTTATGGGGGAGTTACAGCCAGGTTTGCCCTCGCCAGTTGCCATACCGCAAGGATATTTTAAGATAATACTAGATCTTAAGGATTGTTTTTTCACTATTCCCTTACATCCTGATGATCATAAACGCTTTGCTTTTAGCCTTCCTTCTATTAATTTTAGAGAGCCTATGAAAAGATATCAGTGGAAGGTTTTGCCTCAAGGAATGGCCAATAGCCCTACTCTTTGTCAGAAATTTGTAGCTGCAGCTCTTCAGAATACTATGAATATTTGGCCTTCCATGTAATAGCCCTACTCTTTGTCAGAAATTTGTAGCTGCAGCTCTTCAAAATACTAGAAGTCTTTGGCCTTCCATGTACATAATTCATTATATGGATGATATCCTGATAGCAGGTGCATCAGGAGAAGAGGTGTTGCAATGTTTTGCTCAATTGAAATCTGATTTGTTGGATGCGGGTTTGCAAATTGCTCCTGAGAAGGTGCAAATGCAAGATCCTTACTCTTATTTAGGTTTTCAACTTGATGGACAAAGGATAACTAATCAAAAGGCTATTCTTAGACTTGATAAATTACTAACTTTGAATGATTTCCAGAAGCTGTTGGGTGATATTAATTGGCTACGTCCTTACTTAAAATTGACTACTGGTGACTTGAAGCCCCTCTTTGACATTCTTAAAGGGAATGTGAATTCAACTTCATCCAGAGAACTTACTGAGGAGGCCAGAGTTGCAATACGTAGAGTTGAGGAAGCAATTGCTAATCAATTTGTTACTAATGTAAATTATTGCAAACCCTTATGGCTCCTGATTTTTAATCCTCAGCTATCGCCCAAGGGTCTTCTTTGGCAGGAGCCTGCTCATACTCTTATGTGGGTGCATTTACCTGCTTCCCCTAAAAGGGTGTTGCTTCCATATTACGATGCAGTAGCTAATTTAATAATTAGTGGTCGGGACCACAGTCGTAAATATTTTGGTGTGGACCCTCTTCATATTGTACAGCCTTATACTAAAGACCATGTTAACTGGTTACTTCAGATTTCAGACACTTGGCTAATAGCTTGTGCTGCTTCTTCAGGGGTTATAGATCATCATTATCCACCTGATGAGCTCATTCAATTTTGTAATTTGCATACCTTCATTTTTCCACGCATTACTAGCCATCAACCTTTACCTACTGCTTTGTTGATTTTTATGGATGGTTCCTCTAATGGAATGGCGGCTTATGCTTGGAATGATCAAGTTGTGCATTTTCAAACTGATAAAACTTCTGTACAACTCATGGAATTTTTTGCCATTATATCAGTTTTTCCTGCATTCCTGGATACGCCTCTTAATGTACATACTGACAGTGCGTACATAGCTCGTTCTGTACCTCTTCTAGAAACGGTTCCTATAATTGGGCATATTTCTGAAGCTGCAGAGTTTTTTCATCAGTGCCAGCACCTTATTCGCCAGAGGACAGCCCCTTTCTTTTTAGGACATATTCGAGCACATTCTAATATTCCAGGGCCTTTAATGGCAGGCAATCAGGTTGCTGATACAGCCACCAGGCTTGTTGCTCTTGCTACTACTTCTAATATTGCACGAGCTCAACAGGCTCATGAGTTGCATCATCACAATGCAGCTTCTTTGCGATTGATGTATAATCTTACCAGAGAACAGTCTAGACAAATTGTTAAAGGATGTCAAACTTGTGCTTCTTTCCTTCCTGTTCCCCACTTAGGAGTCAATCCTAGGGGATTTGTTCCTAATATGCTTTGGCAAATGGATGTCTCACATTATAATGAATTTGGCAAACTTAAATATGTTCATGTTTGTATTGATACTTTCAGTAGTTTTCTCTGCACTTCCTTGCAAATGGGGGGAGCTACTAAACATGTTATTGCTCATTTGCTTCATTGTTTTTCTATATTGGGTACCCCTAAAAGTATTAAGACGGATAATGGTCCTGGATATGTCTCTCATGCTTTTCGGAAATTCTGCGATACTTTGCAAATACAACATACCACTAATACCCCTTATAATCCACAAGGACAAGGCATGGTTGAAAGAGCTCATTTGCTTATTAAGACCACATTGAATAAAATAAAAAATGGGGAGTGGTATCCCAGTAGGGGATCCCCCAGGAATTCATTGAATCATGTACTTTTTATTTTGAATTTTTTGAAATTAGATGTCATGGTAAGTCAGCTGCAGATTGTTTTTGGCATCCGGAATCAAAACGACAATGTGCCATGGTCAAATGAAAAGACCCTCTGGATAATTCGTGGCATGGCCCAGATCCAGTATTAATATGGGGCAGAGGATATGTCTGCGTTTATTCACAGCAACATGATGCAGCTCGCTGGTTACCTGAACGCTTAGTGAAGCAACTAGATACTAATCAATGTTCCAGGGAAAATGAGGCTCCCTGAGAAAAGGTTTTTTTCTTCTTTCTGTTTCTTTTCAGAGTGCAATGGCCTCTGCTTGTTACACCCTGCTCCTCCTGATTGGTTTCATTCGGTCGCAGACGGTGACGCAGTGGGAATTCCAAGTTAAAGAAGGAAAAACATATTCTGATGATGACATGCAGATCATTGGCACTGCCCATTGTCCAGTGAAGGGTTGTCAAGCAACCACTGTCATTCCGATCACTTCATCCATTTTATCCTCTAAATCAAGACCTTTCCTATGTTTCACTTATGATAATAGAGGCAGTTGTCTTGCAGATAGTGACACATATGGCGGATGTAGGTATTGGGATTGCCGCCTTCATGATGCTTTTAGCAAAAATGGCATATTGAGTTATGATGATGGTCAATTCATAATTCGTATAGATGATCCTTGGAACGTCAGGTGGCAGGACGGAGTCCAAAGAAAAATTTTTAATAGAGATTTCAGAAATAGAGGCCTGAGCTATAGCCTCCCAGCGGGGTTTGCCTTACTCCTGGCAGGGTCTTTAAATATTTCCTGCCGGTTGGTCCCGGATGCCATTGATAAACAAGTAAAACACGTTATTATCATGAGTGAAACTAAGCTTCAGTCTGCCATACAGTCAAGCTCAAATTCTACACTTAATCTTGCTCTTTGGCCTGATTATCTAAACTTTGCTTTACAGTTGATGAATCTTTCTCATATTAATGCTTCATCGTGTTTGTTGTGTGCCTCCCTGGTTCGGCCTTTGCTGGCCGCTGTTCCTGTTAATGATTCTTCTGCACTTAGCATTGCTATTGCTGGCACCACATCTTCTCCCCCTATGTCGTCAATTCCGTTGCTTCGTAATCCTGCTCAAAGTATCTCTCTCTGTTATATCACCACTGTTTATATCTCTCCCTCTTTTACATGTTGTAATAATCGCTATGTTAGTTCACCTCTATATGCTCCTCCTCTTACGTCTTTCTGGTGCAATGAATCCCTGTATCAACAGATCACTATTTCCTCTCTGGGACCCTGTGTATTAATTACTATTGTACCCCAGCTAAATATGTACTCGCCAGAAGAGTTTTCTTGGCTACTTCGCCCACGCATTAAGGGAGGGGTGTTCGTCCCTTTCGCAATCGGGATAGGACTTACTGTTTCTGCTAGCCTTTCTGCAGGAGCTTTGGGACATACTCTTTATACTGCAAAAGAATTCAATTCCCAATTACAGCAAGTTATAGATTCTATAGCCAGTAGCCTTGCGTCCTTGCAACGCCAATTAACTTCTTTGGCTCAAGTTGCCCTTCAAAATCATAGAGCCCTTAATCTCATTACTGCAGAAAAGGGGGGTACTTGTTTTTTCTTACAGAAGGAATGCTGTTTCTATGTCAATGAATCAGGATTGGTGGAGCAAAATATACAGACTCTGCACACCATCAGTTTTCTACGTCAACAAATCGGGATTAGTGAAACAAAATATACAGACCCTACAAAACATCAGTTACAAACTGCATCATTTTTATCAAGCCCCTTCTAGATGGCTGGATTCCCCTTTCCTTTCTTGGATTCCTTCTATGATTCCATCCCTCATCATCCTCCTGCTTCTTCTCACACTAGGGCTACTATTAGTAAAAAGGCTGTTGGTCTTTATTAATCAGCAGGTAGAGGATCTCCTGACAAAACCAATACAGGTCCATTACCATCACCTTGATCTTATGGATCAAGAGTTGATTGGGACACGTTGCTATGATGGGGCTACTAGCCATCCCCCTTGAGAGATGAACTGGACAGTGAAAGGCGGGTATGTGAGAATCCCCCCTTGTAGCAACCTAAGACAGGAGGGTAGCCTATTGCTGCTGCCTTATCCAATGATGGGTAAGCACTTGGGGAAGGATACTCCAACCTAAGACAGGGGCAGTTCCCTAAGGGTATAGCAACTTTTGATCCCTAAGCTCTATGAAATAAAAAAGGTGGACCTATTGGGAGCCTGAGAGCCTGAGGTTCAACTGAGTCTCAGCTACCTCTCAAAACTGCTGACAGACCTAAGCTGGCAATTTTCCATTTTGCTCGTGGCCTTGGCCCAAAACCTTGGCAGGCAGCTGGGGCTCATAACCTTGGCCAAAAACCTTGGCTCAGAGCCGGGGCCAGATAGCCTTGCTAGATAGCCTTGGCCCACGGCCTTGCTCTCTTTTCCAGCATACGGTTCTATTCTTCTATAATCAGAGATTCCTCCCTTAAAGTGCGTCAGAGCCCTTGTGCTCTGACTGATGTAATGATTTGCAGTCCGTGTTCCTTTGTTCTCATTCACTATAAAAACTCATGCTTGAGCTTCAATAAACGAGACTTGATCAGAATCCTGTCTTGTCTCCATTTCTCTTGTCCCTTGCCTCATCTACATCCCCACCGCCCAATCCAGGTACTTCGTGGAAGTTCTTCGGGTCAGAACCGTGTCACATTGTGGGGTGGCCTCCCACAGGGGAGTCTTAGCTTCCAGTTCAACAGAATGTTTGTTGTCTCTCCTAGCAGAAGCACTCCCTCCTCTGGAACCAAAACATCCAAGCCAGTAGAGTGCAAAGTCGAGGGTACATGAAGCAAAAATTTTCCTAGTGGGTTACCAGGGGTGATAGTGAGTGGAATCATTCCCACTTTAACCATTTGATTCTTAGACCTGTGAATCCTGGCTATAGGAGAAACAGTACCATATATTGAATGCCGATTAAAAGCATACACTGCCTTCTGGAGCCCTGCCCCAGCCTTCCAGGCTATTGCCACCTAATTGGCACTGTAACTGTGTCTTTAAGAGACTGTTCCATTATTCTATCAACCCAGCTGCTTCAGGATGGTGGGGAACATAGTAAGACCAGTGGCTTCCATGACCGTGGGCCCACTGTCACACTTCTTTGGCTGTGAAGTGAGCTCCCTGGTCGGAAGCAATGCTGTGCGAAATACCATGACAGTGGATAAGGCATTCTGTAAGTCCCTGGATGGTAGTTTTGGCAGAAGCACTACATGCAGTAAAGGCAAATCCATAACCAGAATAAGTGTCTTTTCCTGTAAGGACAAAATGCTGTCCCCTCCAAGATGGAAGTAGTCCGATGTAGTCAACCTGCCACCAGGTTCAGGCTGGTCACCATGGGGAACAGTGCCATATCGGGGGCTCAGTGTTGGCCTCTGCTGTTGGCAGATCTGGCACTCAGCAGCAGCTGTAGGCAGGTCAGCTTTCATGAGTTGGAGTCCATGCTGTCGAGCCCATGCATAACTTCTATCTTTGCAACCATGGCCACTTTGTTCATGGGCCCATTGATCAATGACAGGCATAGCTGAAAAAAGAGGCTGACAATCCACAGAGTAGGTCATCGGATCTACTTGATTATTGAACTCATCTTCTGCTGGAGCCACTTTTTAATGAGCATTTACATGAGACACAAGTATGTTCGCAGCATTTGCCCATTTAGAGAGATCTAGCCACGTACTTCTTCCCCAAATGTCTTTCTAGCCAATTTTCCAATCATGCTCCTTCCAAATCCCTGACCATCCAGATGAACCATTGGCTACAGCACATGAATCAGTATATAATTGCACTTCTGGCCATTTCTCCTCCCATGCAGAATGCATGACCATGTGCGCTGCCCGAAGTTCTGCCCACTGTGAAGACTTTCCTTCCCCAGTGTCCTTTAGGGTTGTTCCAGAAATTGGCTGTAATGCTGCAGCTGTCCAGTTCTGAATAGTGCCTGCATAATGTGCAGAACCATCTGTAAACCAAGCCCTAGTCTTCTCTTCCTCAGTCAACCAATCATAGGGCACACCCCATGAAGCCATAGGTGCATGCTCGAGAACAGGAGGCATCATAACAGGAGTAGGAACCATAGGCATTTGGGAAACTTCTTCATAACTTGCTTGTGCCCTCTGGGCCTGCTTGAGCCTGATCACATATATACTACTTCCATTTGATAATGGATTGTTGCTTTGCAGGGCCTACTTTATGGCTTATGGGGTCAGATAACACCCAGCTCATGATGGGCAACTCTGGTGTCATGGTGACTTGGTGGGCCATTGTCAAAAGTTCAGTTTCCACTAAGGCCCAATAGCAGGCTAAGAGCTGTCTCTCAAAGGGAGAATAGTTATCTGCAGATGAAGGCAAAGCCTTACTCCAAAATCCCAATGGCCTCTGCTGTGATTCCCCTATGGGGCCCTGCCAGAAACTCCAAACAACATCTTTATCTGCCAGTAATACATCAAGCACCATTAGGTCTGATGGATCATATGGCCCAAGGGACAGAGAAGCTTGTACAGCAGCCTGGACCTGTTGAAGGGCCCTTTCCTGTTCCATGCCCCACTCAAAGGTAGCTGCCTTCTGAGTCACTTGATATATGGGTTGCAGTAACACACCCAGATGAGGAATGTGTTGCCTCCAGAATCCAAACAGGCCCACCAAGCATTGTGCTTCTTTCTTGGTGGAGGTAGGGGCCAAATGCGACAATTTATTCTTCACCTTAGAAGGAATGTCTCTGCATGCTCCCCACCACTGAACTCCTAGAAATTTCACCGAGGTAGAAGGCCCTTGAATTTTAGTTGGATTTATTTCCCACCCTCTCATGTGCATATGCTTAACCAACAAGTGCAGAGTGCTACCTCCTGCTCACTGGATCCAATCAGCATAACATCATCAACATAGTGGACCAGTGTGATATTTTGTGGAAGAGTCAGGCAATCAAGATCCCTTTGAATGAAGTTATGGCACAATGCTGGAGAATTAATATACCCTTGAGGCAGTAGAGTAAATGTGTACTGTTGGACTTGCCAGCTGAAAGCAAATTGCTTCTGGTGGTTCTTATGAACTGGTATCGAGAAGAAAGCATTTGCCAAATCAATAGCTACATACCAGGTACCAGGAAACATATTAATCTGCTCGAGTAAGGAAACCATATCTGGTACAGCAGCTGCAATTGGAGTCACTACTTGATTAAGTTTTTGATAGTCAACTGTCATTCTCCATGACCCATCTGTCTTCTGCACAGGCCAAATAGGAGAGTTAAAGGGAGATGTGGTGGGAATCTCCACCCCTGTATCTTTCAAATCCTTGATGGTATCACTAATTTCTGCAATCCCTCCAGGGATGCGGTACTGTTTTTGGTTCACTATTTTCCCTGGCAGAGTCAATTCCAGTGGTTTCTGTTTGGCTTTTTGAACCATAATAGCCCTCCCTCCTCAGGTCATGGAACCAATGTGGGGATTCTGCCAATTCCTAAGTATATCTATCCCAATTATACATTCTGGTACTGGGGAAATAAACACAGGATTAGTTCAGGGACCCACTGTACCCACTGTCAGTCAGACTTCAGCCAAAACTCCATTTATCACCTGACCTCCATAAGCCCCTACTTTAACTGGAGGGCCACAATGCTTTTTAGGGTCTCCCGGAATCAGTGTCAACTCAGAACCAGCATCCAACAGGCCACAAAATGTCTGATTATTTCCTTCCCCCCAATGTACAATTACTCTAGTAAAAGGCCATAGATCCCTCTGGGGAAGGATCGGTGAGAGGTGAACAGCATAACTCTTTGGTCCTGTGACAAAGTCCCTCCTCAAGGGCACCCAGCCTTCCCTTCATTCAAGCATTTATGGGTCTGGAAACTGTCCCAAGTCTGGAAATTAGTTGGCTGAGTGAGATTCTCTATTGCTACAATCCAATACTGACTTCCTGTCATTTATCCTAGAGCTTTTCTGCTTATACAGATCAAATAAAAGTTTAGTAGGCTTCTTATGTATGCGGTCCCTGGAAACACCATGATTGATTAGCCAGTACCACAGGTCCATTCAAGTCA
This sequence comes from Nannospalax galili, assembly GCF_000622305.1. Taxonomy (NCBI): domain Eukaryota; kingdom Metazoa; phylum Chordata; class Mammalia; order Rodentia; family Spalacidae; genus Nannospalax; species Nannospalax galili. The sequence continues at coordinate 1,120,284 of NW_008355784.1, read as the reverse complement.
TGCCATTGTAGGTATTGTTTACCTTTGCCACCCATTGCAATAAGTACACTCACCTTGTCTTTGGTAATTCAATCTGCCACCTGACCCATACTTCGAGGTCCTGTTACACCTACTATATTTACATTTAATTTATGCAACTGAACAGCAGCATCTCCAATTGTAAGCTTCGGCATAAGGAAAAGAGCAAAAACAAAGCTCTTCAAACGTTCTGTTGTCTCTCTCAGTACTTTCCATCTTATAAAATCAGTAAAAGCCATGTCCACTGGGCTCCCATTGTGGAGGATTTGCTATTGCATTGCGAATACACTCAAGCATACCAATTTGCCTGAGCCTTACAATCCCTTCATCAACACTAAGCCAAGGGATATCAGGTATCTCCAGATCTCTGTCAGTAGGCCATATTTTGATAAATACTTCAGCCAACTAATCAAATAAACTTTTAACACCCTTTTTAACTGCACAAGTTTCCATATTAAACCTAGACTCTCCAGTCAGGGGGCCCATGTCAATAAACTCAGCCTGATCCAATTTTATGTTCCTTCCACCATTATCCCATACCCTTCAAATCCATTCCCAGACATATTCATTAGATTTCTGCTTGAAAGAATTAGCAGATTCACTAAGTTCTTTAGTGGTGTAGCATGTCTCCTCATAAACCACACTTTCTGTCTCTCGTCTAGGTGCCTGCTTAGCTTGGAGGCTGGTTATAGGTCTAGAGGTAACAATAACTGGGCCCTGAGGGACATCAGCTTTGTCTTGATGAATGGGATTAGCTTCCTAAATGGGATTAGTTGCCTCAGGCAAGGGTGCAGAGGGTGGGTCCACTGAGGGTGGGGAGATTTATTCGTCAGGTGAATCAAATTCCTCAGAGTCTGAGGATTCAAAATCCTCAGCCTCTTCAGGGTTCTCCCACACATCTGCATCCCACCTGTCAGGATTTCAATCTTTTCCTACCAATGCACTCACCTTACTGCTGACACCCTTAGAGGCTTGTAATTAAATTTGCATTGTAGGTCAGCCAAACGTATAATAAGGGCTCCAGCTTGATTTTCTGCAGCTTTAGCTCTATGGCTGCTGGAGAGAAGATTCTATTCCAGGGCATAGTTGGAAGCATTTAAACTGTTGATTCGAATCTGGAGCTTGTCAATTTTATCATTAAGCTCATTGTTTTTCTTCATCACTTTATCCAGAGATGCTAGAAGTAACCAGCCAGCTTATTTTTCCACAAATCGTCAAATGTTTGATGTATAGAGTCACTAAATTTCTTGCTCTTCACAAGAGTTGAATTAGGGATTCAAATGTGTCTATCTCCATAATTGTTTCAAATAATCTACACCACGGATTTTCATTGCTCTCCATGCTATCTGAAGACTCTGAATTGGAGAGCCTGCTCCAAATACCAACAAGCCCATTAAAGAAATTCATTCTTCAATTCTGTTTCTCTAGAACCATTCCTGGTACCACAATCTGTATTAGTCAGGGTTCTCTGTCCTGAGTGGGGCAGTTATTTGAACTTTCCTGAGTGTGACATCTAGAGTGTGTCACTGCTTCTCGGGAGAGCTTAGGACAGGCACAATGGACAGAAGGGATTCTCACACACGACTGTTTGATTGCAATATGCGTTTACTAGGTCAAACATAACCAACACACATCAACACAAACACTCAAAGGGAAACCCAGTCCTCTAGCAGTTAAGAGTCCCAAAGTCTCAGGGAGTACCTTCCAGAGGTTAAGCCTTCAGGCACTCCGTGTGGAGAGGTTCTCTAGTCCGCCATGATCGGTGCACTCTCCCGGCTGAGGAGCTGTCTCTTGCAGGTTCTGATCACGTCTGGTCATGGCAGACTCCCGTCAGTCTCTGGCTCTCAGGCTCGGGTCCTCAATCAGGTCTCAGGCGAGGCTCCCGTCTGGTCTGGTCTCGGCAGGCCTGAGTGTGACATCTAGAGTGTGTCACTACTTCTCGGGAGAGCTTAGGACAGGCACAACGGACAGAAGAGATTCTCACACACAACTGTTTGATTGCAATATGCGTTTACTAGGTCAAAGCATAACAAACACACATCAATACAAACACTCAAGGGGAAACCCGGTTCTCTAGCAGTTAAGAGTCCCAAAGTCTCAGGGAGTACCTTCCAGAGGTTAAGCCTTCAGGCACTCTGTGTGGAGAGGTTCTCTCGCCCGCCATGATCGGTGCACTCTCCTGGCTGTGGAGCTGTCTCTCGCAGGTTCTGATCACGTCCGATCGTGGCAGACTCCGTCAGTCTCTGGCTCTCAGGCCCGGGTCCTCGATCAGGTCTCAGGCGAGGCTCCGGTCTGGTCTGGTCTCGGGCAGAGCTTCAGGCAGAGTTCAGGCTGGTCTCAGGTCTTGGGGACTGCGCCAGGATGAGGCCCACCGAGTCAGCGTCTGGTGTAGCCAAGCATTGATGAAGTCTTTGAGCTGTCATTTTTTATATGTTTCTTTTTTGGCTGGAGCCCTTCTGACTTACATCAGTAACTTCAGCGGTTTCTTGAGATATGGCTTCTCCAATAGGATTACATAGGATTACTTATCTATCATACACAGGCATTCAAGCTACACATAGTTCCTCTGTGAAGTGACATGTGAGCCTGAGAAGCTGAGAAGTTCCTAGTTTCTAGTTTCATTTCAAAGTCACTCTTAATATCCATCTTAATTTATTCCTAATTTCCTAATACATTCAGTACATTTATCCAAAGAAACAGAACCAGTAGAATGAATATAATATGTATATAGATTTATCAGCTAAGCTCACAGGATAGAGTCTGAGTAGTCCAACAATGGCTGTACCACAATGGAGAGGCTAAGAATCCATAGTTGCTCAGTCCACAAGGCTGGATGTCTCAGTAGGTCCGATCTGGTGCTGAAGATCTGACAAATTTCAAAAGATCAGCTAGTCTTCAGTCTACAGCAGCAAGATGAACTCACCAGTGAGAGAGAAGGCAAGCAGCAAGAAGCCTGGCATTCTCCTCTGCCTTGGTCTTTTACACAGGCTGCCATGAGAAGGTAACAACCACATTTAGGGTGTTTCTTCCAGCTTCAGATGATCTAATCAATAAGATCTCATTCATTTCAGTTAATCCCAGATGTAGTCAAGTTGACACCCAGGATTAGCCATCACAGCCTCACAAAGGGGTGAGGCCTAGTGATTCCCAACCTTCTCCATGACGGGATGTTGATTGGACTAATATTGGGCAGATTTTGTGCAGGTAAGTAAAGTACTATGAATTTGAGAGTGCAATGTTCATGCCATGCCTATAAATCAGTGTTCCACAAAACTACCCCCACCTCTATCTGTCTATTACAATCTTTCCAACATTCTTCTGTCATTTTCTCTGAGCACTGGAGGGGGTGATATAGATGTCCATTTATGGCAGAGAATTCAACTGTATTTACTCTCATCACATCGACTAGTTATGAATCTCTATGGTTATTACCATCCACTGCAAAAAATACTTTCTCTAAGTCCAATAGCAACTCTGGTCTATGAGCATAGATACATATACTTAGAAGGCAATTTGATGGGCATGTCATATGCATTTAACAAAAGAACAACAGTAGGTTACTGACTGGGGCCTAGGACTCCAACAGTCACAGGCTTTGGACTTGATTCATTGCACCAGATATGAATTCCTTTCTGTGGAGTAGCCTCAAATCCAATAAGAAAGCAATTTTTCAATTCTATGAAAAACTTGCTTTTATTATATCAGTGGGCATTTCATGCCCAACTAATCTGTAGTGTTGCATTTCAGGGTCCACATCTAAGCAAGACTGCTGATAACAGTGTTTCCCAGAACCTTGCACAGCACCTTATAGCAGCAATAAACATGAATATGCAAGTATCTCTGTGATAGGGTATAGAGTCCTTTGGGTATATGCTTAGGAATGGTACAGCAACTGGGTCATATGCTAGTGCATTTTTTATCTTTTTTCTTTTCTTTTCTTTTTTGAGAAATCTTCATACTGATTTCCATAGTGGTTGCTCTGGCTTACACTCCTATCAACAATGAATAAGAGATAGTTCACCTTTCTCCACATCCTTGTTAGCATTTTCTGTATTTCTTGGTGACAGCCATTCTGACTGGTGTGAAATGGAAGTTCAAAGTAGTTTTAATATCACCTGATGGCTAACTTTTAAAAATATTTTTTAGATCTTGTATTTCTTCTGTTGATAATATTTTGCTCATTTCCTTAGCCCATTTTATATTGCATTGTTTCATTTTGAAAAATATTTTTATCTGAGGGCTGGATAGTTATCTCAGTCATTAAGAGAACTGGCTGCTCTTTCAGAGGACCTGGGTTCGGTTCCCAGCACCCACATGATGGCTGATAATTATCCATAACTCCAGTTGCAGGAAATCCTATACCCTCTTCTGTCCTCTGTGGGCATTAACTGCTAGTAGGAGTACAAAATGGTATAGTCATTATGGAAATCAGTGTGGATGTTCCTCAAAAAGCTAAAAATAGATCTACCACATAACGCAGTTACACCATTCTTGAGCATATACGCAAAGGCCTCTATGTCTTACTACCTGCTCATTCATGTTCATTGCTGTTCTATTTCCAATAACTAGAAAATGAAAACAACTTAGATGCTCATCAACTGGTGAGTAGATAAAGTGTGATGCATTTTTACAATGGAAAAGGGATATTGCTCAGCTGTTAAGAAAGAAATTCGGAAAATTTCAGGTGAATGGGTAGAGGTGGAAAAAGTCATCCTGAGTGAGGTAACCCAGACCCAGAAAGACAAATGGTGTGTGTTCTCTCTTATAAGTGGATGCTAGCTTTGGATATTTAGATATACATGTTTCAAATGAAAATTTCATAGAAGTCAGGAAACTAGTTAAGGAATCATTGGGGGAAGTGTTAACTGGAATGGAAATAAGGATACGGAATCTAGTAACATGTAGGGGGGAAAGGTAGCAATGAAGTATGAAGTGTTAAATGTTGTGGGGAATAGGAGGGTAGGGCAGAAGGAGTATGGGGAAGGATAACTAATACTAAAGGCCTTTGAAAAAGCCAAATGGAAGCCTAATATTATAGAAGCTTTAAAAATGTATATGATATAAAAAGAATTTAAATGAAATTACCCTATAACAGAGGTTCAGTGGTCCTAGCAGAAACCATAGGCTAGCAAATAAAAGGCCTAGTGCCAGGAATTTAAATTACTGACCTAAGAGGTTCCATAGACCTTCAAATAATACTGGCTATTGTGACACAGAACCTGACAGTTATTGCTGAAGATACTTCTATTATGTGAGTCATATAACAAACAAGGTGGAAGAAGCTGGTACTTACTTTGAAGCTTCATATTTCTTGGCTAGTTTTCATAGTGCTAGAAGATTTTATGTATGTTACAGGAAAAGTAATCATCAACCTTACCCAGCTGTGAACCCTGTGGATTACAGTAATGACTGGCCTGGAAAGATATGCCCAGTGGTACAATAGTGACATGAGTATTATGAAAGTAAACAATCACATTCTGGTTGGACTTAAGACCCGCTTCATGAGATGGAGACCATACCTGTTATCAAGGCCAAGTACTTGTGGATAGACAGGTCACAGGCTGTAGGGAAGAGCCTACTACTATTATTCTGCTAAATGGACATAGCATTAAGATGACTCCTAATGACTTATCGTTATCTTTATATATTACTGCCTTTCTCACTCACCAGAGATGCTGCTTCTTCTGGCAGGTGAAGATTAACAGAGACTCACAATTGGGCAATGTAAAGAGAATAAGAGATTGTGGATTTCTCAGCCCTAAATGGAACATCTGTATCATATATTTCCCTCTAAGGCTCAGAGATTATGGTGGAAGGAGGGGTTGGCACAGAAAGATTGTAAGAGCCAGAGGGGTGGATGATTGCAAGTCTACAATGTGGCCTGACAAGATATGCCACTCATTCAATAGTGCTATGAAATATTATTTTTTAAAATTATTTATTTAATAATCACTTAGAAGAAGCATTTCATTACATCAGCATTGACATATTCAATAACAATTTTCTGAGCTAGGATGCATCTCTTACAAAACTGGCTACAGATTTTTAGGTTTACAGTTGAATTATTACAGTTATACAATATTGTGCTCAGTGTAAACCCTATAATTTTTAGGTTTACAGTTGAATTATTACAGTTATAGAATATTGTACTCAGAATAATCCCTATAAGACATAAATTTAATGAGGTTTTAATCTTTTAAAAAGATCTCCATTTCATTATTAAAATACAGAATTTCATACAGAAAAATTCATTTTTAATGCAATTGACATTAAGATGTTTGAACATGCGTTTCTAATCTCTATATATCAGATTATTATTTTTAAAGGGTCTTTTATGTATAGAATCATTTCACCTGACGTCTTGACTTCTTCCTTCCCTATTTTTATCTTATTTATCTACACTTGCTTTATTAATCTAGATAAGACTTTAAGCGCTATATTGAACACAAATAAAGAGAGTGGACATCTTTTACTTGTTCCTGCTTTTAAAGGAAATGCTTTAAGTTTTTTCTAGATTTATCATGATACTGGCGATGGGCTTGTTACATATTACCTTTTTTATGTTAAGGTATGTCCTTTGTATCCCTAAATTCTCCATTATTTGTGCATGAAGGAATGTTGGATTTTGTCAAAGACCTTTTCTGTATCTAGTAGAATGATTTCTGTCCTTGAATGTGATTTCTGTACTTGATTTATTTATGTGGTGGATTAGCGTTTTAATATTTTTTATTATTTTTCTTTTATGTGTATGAATGTATTGCCTGTATTTCTTTAAGTGCATCCATGCCATGCATTGCCCACGGAGATCAGAAAAGGGCATCGGATACCCTGGAACTAGAGTTATGGATAGTTGTTATCTGCCATGTGGGACTGGGAACCACACCACGGTCCTCTGCAAGCACAGTCTTAACCACTGAGCAATCTCTCCAGCCCCAATGGTAGATTACATTTATTGATTTAAGTATGTTGAATCTTCTCATCATCTCTGAGATGTAGCAAATTTGATCATGGTGAACGATATTTTGGATGTGAGTTTGAATTTGAATTTAGTTTACAAGTATTTCATTGAGAATTTTTGTTTCTACGTTTATTAGAGAGTTTTTGACCTATAATTATTTTGGGTTTTTGTCTTGCTTTGGTATTAGAGACACACTGGTTTCAGAGAAGGAATTTGGGAGTGTTCCTTCCTTTTCTAGTTTTTTGAAAGTGTGATAGAATTCTGTATTGTGGCCATCTGGCCCTGGGATATTTTTCTTAATTGGAATTTTTTAATACTTTATTATTTTTATTTTGTGTGTATGAATGTTATGCCTGCATGTAGGTTGCTGCACCCTTGTGGTGCAATGCCTGCAGAGGACAGAAGAGGCTATCAGATCCCCTGGAACTGGAGTTACAGATAGTTGTTAGCTGCCATGTGGGTGCTGGGATTTGAATCCTGGTCCTCTGCAGGAACAGCCAGTGTTCTTAACGGCTAAGCCATCTCTCCAGCCCCTGGAAAATTTTTAATTATTGCTCCCACCTCATTGGTTGTTTTGAATCTATTTAAAATATTTACTAAATTTATATTTAACTTTGGTAGAACATACATATTTAGAAATTCATCCATTTCTTTTAGATTTTCCAGTTTAGAGGAATATAGATTTTTAAAGTATGTTCTTATGATTCTCTGAATTTTCCAATTTTCTGTTATATGTTTCTCTTCCCATTTTTGATTTTATTAATTTGTGTCTTCTCCATCTTTATTTTGTTTTATTTGGTTAATAATTTGTCAATCTTGATAATCTTTTCAAAGAACCAACTCTTACATTAATCCTTTGTATTTTTCTAGTTTATTAATTTCAGTCCTGATTTTGATTATCTCTTTCTATATATTCTTTTTGGAATGTTAGTTCTTGTTTTCTAAGGCCATCAAGTGATTATTAAGTTATCAATATGAGATCGCTCCAGTTTTCAAAAACGTTTCTTTTAAGATTTATTTTTACTATTTAAAAAAAAAATTACACACACACACACACACACACACACACACACACGCACACACAAGCACAGGTGCCCTTGGAGGTTAGAGGAGTTGGATGCCCTGGAACTGGAGTTACAGGCAGTTGTGAACCCCACAATTTGGGTTCTGGGGACCAAACTCAAGAGTAGTACGTGCTTTTAGCAGCTGAGCCACTTCTCCAACTCCAGATAATTTTTCTTTTCCTTTTTTTCTTTTTTGAACATAACCCCAAACTCTTAACAAAAAATAATGTACCTAAGGGCTAGAGAGAGGGCTCAGCAGTTAACAGTACTTGCTGCTCTTGCAGAAGACCTTGTTTCAGTTACCAGCACCCATACTGAGGTACACAACCATTTGTAACTACAGTTCTGGTGGATCTGATGTCCTTTTCTGACCTCTACAAGCACTGCATACACATGGTGCACATGCATACATGCAGGTAAATTCAAACACATGAAAAATAGAAAAATTTTAAAACACTGTACCTAAATGTTACAAGACATGCAGAAACAGTTTAACTGTCTTGCTTATTTATTTATATACATTTCATTCAGATATTTTTATTTTATATGTATGAGTGTTTTCTCTGCATGTGTGCAATTGCACTCCAGTTTTTTGATGTAGGCACTTAGTGTTATAAATGCAACTCTTAAGATTGCTTTCATGGTTTACCACAGATATATGTTGTGTTTATATTTTCATTCAGCTCCAGGAAATTATAAATTTCATTTTTGATTCAACTTTGACCCAATTTTCATTTAGCAATGTGTTATTTAGATGCCATGAGTTTGTGCACTTTTTGTAGTTTCTGTTACTATTGATATGCAGCTTTATTCCATTGTAGTTAGATAGAATGCAGATTGTTAATTCAATTTTCCAAAACTTTGAGACTTGTTTTATGTCTTGTGAAGAAAATTCAAGTGGATGATGAGAAGATTGTTTAGTGTTTGGGTGGAATGCTCTATTGATGTCCATTAGACCTATTTGCTTCAAGATGCCCTCTAACTTAAAATTTTCTCTGTTTATTTTTTGTCTAGATGACTTGTCTAGTGGTAAGAGTGAGGTATTGAAGTCCCTATCACCATGATGTTATAATTTGTGGTTTTAGGTCTAATAATATTTATTTTATGAAATTGGGTGCCCTTGAGTTTGCTGCATAAACATTTACAATTGTAATTTCCTCCCATTAATGAAAGGAAGTGTCCTTCCTTATCACTTCTGACCAGTTTTATTTTGAAGTCTATTTTGTCAGACAATAGAATAGTTCTGATTACTTGTTTCTTGGTTTCATTTGCTTGGAATACCTTTTTCCATTCTTTCACCCTAAGGTAGTATCTTTGCTTTTATTGCTGTGATAAAATACTGGCCAAAGTCAACTTGGAAAGGAATGGGTTTATTTCATCTGACACTTCCAAGGCAGGCTCTGTCTTTGAGGGAAATCAGGCAGGAATGTGTAGGCAGAAACTGAACCCCAGACCATCAAGGAATGATGCTTGCTGGATTATTTGCCCTGGCTTGCTCAGGTACATTGTTAATGTAGCCCTGACCTACCTGTGCAGGCACTGAACTCAATTAACAATTAATGCCACACAGACATGCCCACTGTCTGATGGAAGAAATTCCTCAAATTAGGTTACTTTTGCCCATGTGGCTTTAGTTTCTGTCAAGTTGACAAAAACTAATCAGCACAGATAGTGTCTATCATTGATGGTGACATATGTTTCTTGGAGGCAGCAAAAAGATGGTTCTGCTTTCAAATCTAATTTGTTAGTCTGTATATTTTATTGGGGAAATGAGATCATTAACATTGGGTGTTATTATTGAACAATGTGTGGTAATTGCTGCTTTTTTTGTGGTGTTTTCTTATATTTCATTTGATGAACTGATATTGAATTGTTTATTTATTCCTTTGTGCCCAATTGCCCATGTTTAATTTTCTCTTCACCCTAAAATATTCCCTTCAGTATCCTCTGTAGATCCAACCTAGCAGGGATAATTTCTTTAATATGATTTTTATCATGGAAAGTTTTTCTTTCTCTTTTGATTACGATTGATAGTTTTGTTGTGCATAATTGCCTAGGCTGGTATCTGTGGTCTTTATGATACTGTAGAACATCAGGCCATGCCTGCTTTTCAAAGTCTCCATTGAAAAGTCAGGTGTTATTCTGATAGGTCTGCTTTTACATGCAATTTTGTCTTTCTTTCTTCTAGTTTTCCATGCCCTTTGTTCTGTACATTTTGTGTATTGATTATTACTTGACACGAGGCATTTCTTTTCTGCTACTGTCTGGTGCTCTGTCGGCCACTTACCCCTTCGTAGGCATCTATTTCATTATATTACGACAACTTTATTCTATGAGTTTGTGGAAAATATTTTGTTTGCCTTCTCCTTTTTCTGTATCTATGATTTGTAGGTTTTACCTTTTCACAGTGTCCAAAAGTTCTTTGTTCTTATCTTCAACTTAATTCATTTTATTAGTGATGCTTTCCACTGTGTTTATTGCATTTATTGAATTTTTCATTTCAAGTTTGATTTAAATTTGGGTTTTTCCTCTGAAATTTGACATCTTTATTAAATTCTGTTTTATTATCTTGTGTTGTTTTCTTTATTTCATTCAACTGTTTGTTCAACTGTTTGCTTTTGTGTTTTCATGTTCTTCATTCAAGAATATGCATATACTCTGAGATCCTTAAACATATTTATAGTTGATAATTTGAAATTATTGTCTTATGCATCATCTAAGTTGCTTTTCACAGGGAACATTATGATGGAGGCACCACTTTCTGGAGGAGACATATTATCATGATCATTCATGTTGTTTGTGTCTTTGCAATGGGACTAAGTATCTGGAGTTAGGTCCATGGTGGTGCTTCTTGGTGTGGATATTTGCTGTCACATTTGTTGAGTGGGTATTTGGATTTTTGCTTGATGCTACCCCAATATGTCAGGTTGTGAACTAGCTGAATGCTGTTTGGGGTTCAGCCTTGGGGCCACTTTGTTTGACATGAGAATGGGGTATCAAATGTGGTCTCAATAAAGTTAGGGATAGGTGAAACTTCTGAGGCCAGGTACAAACCTTAGAAAATACCTGCTGCTGATATTCAGAAGTCTGTGGAAGGCTGGCTGAGTTCTACAGGCTGGCCTTTAGATGGCAGGGGGTAGAGTCACAGTGGGAGTGGGTTATGCTTTCTGGAGATATGGCACAGGACACAACAGTGTTCTTAGGTGCAGGTAAGTGGTGTTGTGTCCTGGCTAGCTGTCCCTAGCAGCAGTTGAGGTGATAAAATGTTATGAAGTTCATAGGGGTCATGGTATGTGTGGAGAACTGGCTTTGGGGGCCTCTACCTGGAGTCAGGTTCACAGGATACCATGTGGTCCCCCAGGCAGTTGTGTGGGTGGGTGGATGGCAGGGGGTAGAATGGCTCTGGTGGTCCCTGTCTTTTGTCAGAGAGGCAGGATGCCATACTGTTTTAGATGGTGTGAGTGGTGTGGGGCTGGGTAGAAGGACTGGCTCTAGAGATCCATATCTTGGGTTGGGGGTGTCACAGGATACCACACACTTCCTGGACAGCTTGAGTGATGTGACTGTTGGGGGAAGCAGGAAGACTGGCTCTGGGAGCCTCTCTCTCTCTCTGGGTTTGGTGTCACATGATAACATGGAGTCCCTGGGCTATATAGGAGGCTGATAGGCAGGCAGACGGACAGGTTTTGAGGGTATCTACCTGGGGTGGGATTACAGCATGCCATGCCTTATGTCCTCTTTAAAAAAATATAACCTTTGAAATTTAGTGTTTGAGAACTTCACACACAGACACGCACACATGCACACACATGTATACACACATATATACATATACATATATATTATATATATATATATAATGCATTTTTATCATATCCCCTCCACTCCACACACATGTATACACACATATATACATATACATATATATTATATATATATATATAATGCATTTTTATCATATCCACCCTCCACTCCCCTACCTCCAACTCCTCCTGGATCACCCCCTACATCTCTCTTCAACTTCATGTCTTCTTTTTGTTTTTAAAAGTTAACCCATTGAGTTAAATTACTGTTGCCTATATTTGTATGGGTGAGGGGTCATATATTGGAGGATGGTCAACCTACCAGAGGCCACACCCCTGAAGAAAAGACTTCCCCAGCAACCATCAACTGTCAATAGCTCTTGATCTAGGGGTGAGTCTTTGTGCTGGAATGTTGAGTGGCTTGATCTTGTCCAGATATTGTACTTGCAACCCATTGCAGCTGAAAGGTACTATATTTCAGCAGGCCTCCCTGATCTCTGGCTCTTACAATCTTTCCCCTCCTTCTTCTACTAGGTTCCTGAGCCACTAGGGGAAGGCGTGTGACATAGTTGGTCCATTTGTGGCTGAGCACTTCATAGACTCTTCTCTGCACTTTGACCAGCTGTGAATCTCTGCATTAGCTGTTGTCCAGTGCAAAAAGAAGCTTCTCTCATCAGGACCAAGAGTTACACTAATTATGGTTACTGAGATAAGTATTTAGAAAGCACTTTGATGTTGTGTACATTTAGCCAACAAATTTGGTTTTCCCCTAAGGCCTATGAACTCCTAGCCACAGGTGTTTAGTCAGATTTACAATACTATGTATGAGTTTCCTCCTGTGGAGTGGATCTTAAATACATGATAGAAAGATTGATTATCCCATAACAGTATTACACCTATGAGCATATCTGCCAAGCCAGTTGTTATTGTAGCTCATAGGGTCCACACCTGGGTAAGACTGTTAATGATTTTATCATTTACTTTTTATTGTTGTGATAAAATATCATGACCAAAAGCAACTTAAATAAGAAAAGGGTTTCTTTTTGCTTATAGTTCCAGGTGGATTACAGTCCATCATCACAAGGCAGTTGTGGCACCAGGAGAAGGAGGTCAGCCTGGCAGTCAGAGAGTAGAGAATTACATTTCATCTGCACACAGGAACTAGAAAGAGACAGCAGGAAGTGTAGCCTCACTATAAAAATCTCAAAGCTCACACACAGTGATGTAGTTCTTCAAGGCTCTACCTCCTAAACATTAATAAAACACCAGAATATATTAATGTACAAGAAATGCTGTACAGCATACAAGATGGGAAAATTCAACTATAGGGAGACAAAATTTCACTGAAAAGAATATGTCAGTGACTTCTCCTGCCATGTGATTGTACCTAAGGAACATTTCCAGGGGAATCATCTATACACTAGAAAGAAGTATTCTAGTTCATGTGCTATCCTTTTTCAGCTTCAAAGAAGCACCTGAAATTTCAGTTGTATGTCCAGTGTGGCAGAGCTTTGTTAGCACTTACCTTCTACTCAGGACCAGAGTTCACACAAGTGAAAAAAAAATTCATCTAGAACAGTTTACTTTTGACTGCCAGAGAGAACAGTTTCTGACTGTTTATGAGAGAACAAAACACTTTTTTTCCTTCTAGCTTTGAGGGAGAAGGCAACCTGACTCAAACATGAAAGAAAATGTTGAAGAGAGACAATACTTTCTAAAAGGATATCTGTGCATATTGACAGATGTGGGCTAGTTCACTAGGAAGAAAAAAAGTTCAATTTCAACCATGGCCTCTAGGTGGCCAGTCTCTTTGAGCTAAATAAAATGGTCACACCTAATTAGTCCTCTGTCAAAATCTCTTGTCTTCTGTTACTGATTTTCATTCAATCACCAGTAGGTGGTCTAAACAACTCTGTTACTTCCTTGAAGTTAAGCTATCTCAGGTTGCCTTATCTTCATTGCTTATATATTCGGAGTTGTAATATTATGGACTCAGCTTGTCCACTTAATTTTTGATCCTTTTTATCTGTTTATATAATCACCTCCTTTCCCCCTTTTCTTAGCCATAAACAAAAATAAAAAAGACATTATTCAAGGTAGGAAAGAGATCTACTCATAGTGCTTTTCATCTTGACATTTTCTTAGGCTTTGATTTTCTTTTTTATGAGAAGGCTTTCCTGACTCCTTACAAGCCAGACTAGATTACAGGACCCTCTTCATGATTGTTGTCCCTACTGTAGCACTTAATCCCTCACTAGATATGGTGGTTGTACATGGGCTATGTTATTTTCACCATAACATTAATATGGCATTAAGTTGGTGTTCAATAAATATTTGTTGAATATACAGATGAGTGATTTGAGGTATGTCTCCACTAACCCCCTCCAAACCCTATTCTTTGTTTCTTGTGTGTTCCTCATAGTTCTGTGCTTTTCTCCACATGCTGCTGTCACCCATTAATGCATACACATTACTTAGTTAAACCCAATCTGCCTGTTACTGAATATAAGGATATAGATGATTCTTTTGCTAAGAAGATAATGCCAGAAGTGCCTATATATTTCTTTCTTTCAGCTTTAGATTTACTAAAGTAAACATATAGACTATATAATTTGAGCTAGTATTACTTGAAGATGGTATTTTCCTGGTAAACTGGTTTCTTGCTTATTGTGAGTAATAAAATACAAGCAGCTTTATAAGGAAGAGCCACTGAAGGAAGATATAAAAACTGTATTTTTATTTGATTATATGTAATGTTAGAAAGTTATCCTATTTCCCAACATCTCATGACACTACAGTGCAAAGTCTCAGTCTAGGAGGACTTAGAAATGTTTCTTTCTTTGTCTTTTATTTATTTTTTGACAAGGTCTCACTATGTAGCTCAGGTTGGCCTGGAACTCACTATGTAGACCATGCTGGCCTCAAACTCACAGAGATCTACTTGTCTTTGCCTCCTCAGTGGTGGGATTAGAAGTTGTGGGTCACCAAACCAAGCCCATGTTCATTTCTTTTGATCCCTGATAGTTTCTTCCTTTTAAAAAATTATTTCATTTATTTTATTTTGTTTTATGTGTATGACTGTATTGCCTGCATGCATATAAGTGCATCTGTGTTGTGCAATGCCCATAGAGGTCAGATGAGGGTGTTAGATCCCAGGATCCCTTGGAAGTGGTGTTATAGATGGTTGTTAACTGCCATATGGGTGCTAGGAATTGAACCTGGTTCTCTTTGAGAACAGCCATTGCTCTTAACCACTGAACCATCTTCCAGGCCACCCTCCCTGCATCAGTTTCTGTCATTCCTACAGATATAGAGTTCTGACACATTTTCTCTGACAAATGTATGTACTCTGGAGCAAGTGACTCTAAAAAAAATTTCTTGTTCACCTTCTTAAGTCTTTGCAAAATCTTTTTCACTTTCTTTTTCCATGGCCTTTGTTTTTGTCAATTTCTTTTCCTTTTTGACATTCATGTCTGGAAAATTGCTCAGGGTTTTAGGAACTGGAACTTAGATTCTTTATCACTAAGTAGTTTCTCCATATGCATTTCATTTTTGCTTGGACAGTGAAAGCACTGGATTGGTTAGTTCAGTCTTAAAGATTATTATGTAAGGTCTTTCTGCCTCCCTCATGTTGGGAATCCCCTGAAGGTCCATACTATAACATTCTTTGAATATTCTCAAGTGACTCATACAATTCTATTAAAAATATTGTTAAGAAAATAAACTGTAAAACAGGAGGAGACACACAAAAAAGAATTATATGTTTACTCATAATGATATTTTCTATTTTTTTTTCTTTTCAAAGCTACTACAAGGTCTAGATTACTTCTGTCTTTTGCAAATTGTGCATTAATTTCATTCTCTTTCTTTTAGGTTCAAGGATTCTTTCTAAGCCTCTTGCAAACTTTCCCTGAATGACATGTCCATTTCAAACATAAAAATGGACTAAAACCCTAACAAAGTCCAAGAACAGAATCAGGATTTGCATGAACAAGCCTTGGCAGAGAGGTGAGAGGAGCAAAAGGAATGGAAGGTCAGGAGATAATCAACCGTACATTTAATTCCACATTTTTCTTGATCAAAAGGAATATTAAGGGAATGGTCAGTCCACTAGGTGAATTGGAGAGAACAAGGAGAGACAAGAAGGTGAAAGGGAGGTGGAAGGAAACCACAGGAGCTCTACTTAACATATCCCCTGTATGTGGGAAGCATTACAGGGTGTAAGAAGTGGCCTCATAGGAATCTGGCCCTCTCTGGTCTTCCTCTCAACTTAGGCACATTGACTACAATTTTGAAGAGTAGGAAACAAATTGCTTGCCCATGAATTCACTGTTGTTAACAACAGGGTATACTTACCAGTTATTAGCTGGAGTCATGGATTCTGTGGAAAGCTTCATTGGTGTTGTGATGATAATTAGTACCTCATGAGCTGTCCTGCTTGCTTTACTTTCCTTGATTTTTTTGAGGCTGCTGAACAAGAGGCTATTTGTTTTTGTTAGGTTTCCAAACAGCAGCAGTTTCCCCCCTCCCCAACAGGGACCTCACCTTGACCTTTGGAGTCAAGGGAAACAAACTCTGCTGAGAAGCAGCCTGCCTCTCCTCTGATCTCCAAAGATAAGATAAGCAGATTCTACCTGATAACCAGAGATTTTAGAAGCTGTTTTTCTCTCATCTTAAGAGGGAAAAAGTAAACACTTCCACACCCTAATCCTACCTGCTTCCCCCTCCCTGATTTCTCCCCCAAACATTCCCCCTTCCACATCCTCAAGCCCCCATATATAAAGTCCCAGCTCACAAGCCGTGGGCGGACATCTTTCCCTGACACCCTTCCCTTCCCTGACATCCTTCCCCTTCCCTTCTCTTCCCTTCCCTTCCCTTCCCTTCCCTTCCCTTCCATCTTTCCCTTCGCTGACATCTTTCCCTTCCCCAAGGGAAAGGTGCCCCATGCGAAATAAATCTGTATCCCATTGAGAATTCCATCTGTACCTCGGTGCCTCCATCCATCCGCTCGTGCTCTCCATCCGCACGCCCGCTCGCTCCCGCCCATTCTCTACCTATCAGTTTTTAGATCTAAAATTATAAAATAGTATTAATTGGGTTATAAATCTAAGCCCACATATTTAAGTTTTTTTCAGCATAAAAGGGAAACAAAAATTGTGGGAAACAGGCTTGAGCCTATGGTGAAAGTCTTATTGACAGCCATAAAGCAGGCCTGGCAAAACAGCCCAACCACTGGAGCCACAAGGAATGCCATGTGACATTTGCTCCCATTGGCAGATCATGAGACTGATGCCTAGAGCTCACCACTCCCTAATCACCACCCTTGGAATCCAAATTACAACACTTAGATATTGCAACAGTAAAGGCCACATGGTTTCCAGGAATCCAGGCTCTGTAATCTGAAACCCAGTATGCTAATGAGGCATCTTACCTGACATCCTGTGATAGGACGTTAAGTCTGTTATGCTAATAGGATGCTGTCTGTTATGCTAATAAGGTATCCTACTTGCTGTACTGTGATAGGACACTAAACCTGTTATGCTAATAAGGTATCCTACTTGCTGTGCTGTGATTGGACCACTACCCCTATATAAGCTTTTGCCTTCCAGCAATAAAGCAGATCTGTGTCACTGAATCTGGTCTCCTTTGTCTGAATGTGGCTCCACTGACACAGTCTCCTCACCCGTCCTGGGGTCCGGGACCTGGCAGAAGCAGTGACAACAGAAGGCAGCACCAGGTGAGCAGGAGAGCGGCCTCAGCCCAGGGCAGGCAGAAGAGCAGCCTCAGCCCATGGTGAGTGGAGGATCAGCCTCAATGCCTGTGAGAATGAAGGAGTGGCACCTATGAGAATGGAGGAGTAGCTGCCACTGGCGGTGACCACAAAAAATGTCCATATAATCTGTATTGACTAGATCTGGAACATATTTTTTTTTTTTGCTTATCTATGCGAAATCAAAACGTTTTCTGAGATAGTGCAAAATTCTAATATGAATTCAAGATTTTTTTTGCCGGAACATTAATATTTCTACACGAGATGGGCATGTAACTGCTGTTAAGGATGTATGTGTGTGAGAGGTGTTTTTATATTTTATTTATTATTTTTATTGTTTTTTATGTGCATGAGTGTATTGTATGCATGCATGTAAGTGCACCCCTGTTGTGCAATACCTGAGGAGTTCAGAAAAGGGCATCACATCCACTGAAACTGGAGCTACAGATGGTCATTAGCCACCAGGTGCGTGCTGGTAATGAAACCAGTGCTCTTAACCACTGAGTCATTTCTCCAGCTCTGTGAGACTGGTTTTAATAAAGAGCCAGATTATAACACACAATTTGGGAATAACATGAATCCTTTAACTACTCCTCTAAGTTTGAGTTATTTAAAATGTAATTTTAAAAGAGGAAAAATTAAGGATAATAAGTGACTGTGGAGTTTGGCACTAAATGGAATACCAATCTCACACTCTCTCCTTTCAGATCATTGGATTAGAAGGGGTGGGATGATTATAAGAGCCAGAGATGGTGGATGAAAGTAAGGCAACTCTGTTGTCTGGACACAACAGGGTAGTTGCACATATGAGCCCACAGCTCTTATGACAGCATGCACAAGACCTTCATAAGCTCAAGTCAGATATAAACACCACACAGAGAGTGGAGGTCAGCAAGAAGCTTCAGTCCCAGCTGAGGATCAGTTTTCAATTGACAGCTGCTGGGAGATGAAGACTCAGTTTTCTTTAAGGATATGATGGTGATTTGTTGACCAGGTACCAGGGGATGGACTCACACCACACCCAAGAGCATTTGGAGAACATAAATTAGACTTGATTTGCCTCCAAAAATGAGAAAGAATGTGAACTGAGGTGGGCTGGGGAAGTGGGGGTGGATCTGAGCAGATATGAGGTAGGGGATCTGAATATGATTAAAATACATTGTATGAAACTCTCAAAAATCAATAAAAATTATTTAAAGAAGGAATAAAACAAATAATACTTATTAGTGCTTAGTTTGTAGTCAACACTACATAAAGCACTTTATACAAATTTCTTAAAATAGTCACAAACTATTCATAAGGATATCAAATAGATATTAATACTTACACTTTGTAAGTGGAAAATGCAGACCCAATAAAACTTCCTCTGTTATATAGTTAGTTCAGTGAAATTGTTTTTTGGTCTTTTTTTAGACAGGGTCTCCCTGTAGCCCCAGCTGTCCTGGAACTAGCTATGTAGACCAGGCTGACCTTGAAATCACAGAGATCTGCCTGTCTCTGCCTCCTGAGTGCTGGGATTAAAGGCGTGCACCACCACGCCTGGCAGTTCAGTGAATTTTTACGAAAAGAGAAACTTCAAATAGTTAATGATCCAATTAAATGGAGGAGGTTAATCTGTTCATGTATATCATTTTTTAAAATGTACTCTTGCTCTTGTGGAGGACCCAGGTTCAGTTCTAAGCACCTAAATGGGAGCTCATAACAATCTTTAACTCCAGTTCTCCAGGATCTAACATCCTCTTCTGGCTTTCATGGGCACTATACACCTGTGTTGCATATACCTACATGCAGAGAAAATACTCATACACGTAAAAAAAATAAAATATATTTCAAATCCTCTATTAACATAATCTATTTCATGGGCTGGAGAGATGACTCAGTGGTTAAGAACACTGACTGCTCTTGCAGAAGACCCGGGTTCAAATCCCAGCACCCACGTGGCAGCTAACAACTGTCCATAATTCCAGTTCCAGGGGATCCAGCAGCCTCTTCTCTCCTCTGCAGGCATTGTACGACATGGGTACACTTACCTACATGCAGGCAACATGCACATACACATAAAAATATTAAATAAAATATTTAAATATATAGATCTATTTCAACATTTAATTTCTTTACACTTAAGGGCAAGATCTCATATTTTGTTCAGTAAATGAATCTGAAAAACCTTTTCTTGATTGCTGAAGATATGCTCTGTGGTGATCTAGATGCTGGATAAACATAAGCAACTATAACAACAACCTTGATCTCACCATTATTATACTCAGTGGGGAGTTATGAACAACACAGCATGTAATATATGATGTGGTAGTAGATTCTTAAAAATACTATGAAGAAATGCCTCTTGGGGCATAGATAGTATCAGAGAGGAGGAGAGAGGGCTTCATGTGAAGTGGTCAAGAAAGGTTCACAGAAACAATGCTTGACAAGGTTTCTAAAGATGATGAAGGTGTAAGCAATGCTGATATCAAGGGGGAAAGTATTCCATGTTTAAACATAGCACTAAGATCAATTGGGAGTTTGAGAAACAGGAAAGTTTGCTATGTGATGATTATCAAAGTTAATGAAAAAGAATGGGTTACTAGGCCTTTTGAGGAACTATATGAGATTCCATAGCCCAGAGTAAGAGTTGTGGGTTTTACTTTGAGTGCATTTTGAGTTACTGGAAGGTTTTGATCAGATGGATAATATGATATGATGAATTTTTAGGGTCTTTGGATATTAATATGAATGACCACTGGATGAAAAGTTGAGGCAGAGAGACCACTGTAGCTACTGCAATTGCCTGAATGGAAAAAGTAAATCACATGATTCAAAGTAGCTGTGGTAAGACATGTAAGACATTGGTTAAATTTTTAAAGACAGAGTTGAGATGCTGAGGCCTAGAAAGCAGTAAAGAAAGGAGTAAAGGATGGTTCCAAATTTTTTGTATGGAATTTTGTCAGAGTGGACTTAACAGTGAGATGAATAAAATTATTTAGGGTAGGTTTATATGTGTGGGAGGATTTAAGAGCTTAACTGTGGACCTGATGAGTACATTCATCTATTACATGATATTGTATCAACTACATATACCACCACAACCAATCCAAATACCATAATGAAATGAAGGGACATTGATTATCTCCACTTTCCTGAGAAGGAAAGTAGAGTCAGGGAACTTCAAAGTCTTGTCATAATTGACACAGCTGGTCTATGTTAGCTTTCATGTTGAGACTATGTTCTCCTTTCTGTAGTTGAAACACTATGATAAATTGAAACAGTCAGTAAATGGTAATAAGCATCTAAATGTTCTCATATTGATCAGAACCTGAATCATCTTTAGCTCTTTCTATAGTTCCAAGGCAGTTTAAAATTTGTCTCTTTGCTTTGTAATCATTGGCCCTTCTTGTCCTCTGAGAGCTGGTTCTATGCACTAATATTCAAACAGTGATATTTTACATTGTCATGGTCCTTAGGCATTGTATTCCTTTGAGTCTATAGCAGTTACTCGTAATTAGAAATCAGTAACTGAAAAATGTCCAATAATGCTAAGTGCAATTCTGAGAACTGGGATATATAGCACTGAAGAATTAGTAATGAGTGGCTTTCATAAAAACTAGTCTCTAATGACTACAGGTATATCTGGCAAAAAGTCTGAAAGTCAAGATAACTTAAGCCCAGGTAGAAGAGGACTTGCTTGACATGCTTGGGATTCTGTGTTAAAAAATGTTTGTAAGATCATTTGAGTAAGTTCTCAGAGGCCTGGAAGATTCTGTTTACTTATGATGGTGAGAGGCAAGGAATATGTTAGTTACTTTTAAGTTCTGTGACCATGATACCTGGCAGAAATAACTTATTGAAGGAAAACTTTACTTAATTCATAGTTTCAGTGCATCATGATGGGAAGTACATTGTACTGAAGCTTCACATCAGTAGAATGTGTGGTGGAGGCTGTTCATGGATACCAGGATGTAGATATTTAGGCTGGAGCCAGGGGCTCACCGCCAATCTTCAAAGATACACCCTTAGTGACTCACTTGTACCAGCTGGGCCACCAAACCCCAATGGTTTCAAAACTTCCCAAAACAGTACTACTAGATGGCAGACAAACATGTACATGATGTGTGCGTGTGTGTGTGTGTGCATGTGTGTGTGTGTGTGAGTGTTTGTGTGCATGTGTGTGTAGGCTTTTCAAATTCAACTGATAACATTCTGGTCCTGGTCCACAAAGGCTCATGGCCACCTCAAAATGCAAAACTTTATCTAGTTCAACTTTAAGAGTCCTCAAAGACTCCAGTTCCAATAGTTTAAAAGCTCAAAGTTTGGGGATGGAGAGATGGCTCAGTGGTTAACACTAGTTGTTCTTGCAGAAGACCCAGGTTTGAATCCTAGCATCCACATGGCAGCTAACAACTGTCCATAACCTCAGTCCCAGGAGATCCAATAGCCTCTTCTGACCTCTGTGGGCATTGCACAGTGTGAGTGCACTTACCTACATTCAGGCAATACACACATACACATAAAATAAAAATAATAAATAAAAAAATTTAAAAACCTCAGAGTTCAATGTTTCTTCTGAGATTAATGGAAAACTAACTGTTAACCTATTAAATAAAAAAGAAAGTTACATATGTCTGGTATACAATGGCACAGATTGAACATTTCCATTCCAGGAAGGAGGGATGGGGGCACAGAGAGATGGCTACAGAAGAGGGAAACTTAGAAGGGTAAATATTAATCTTTTAGTACCATGTCTGGCATTTGGAGAACATGGAAGTATGATGTGAGTTCCAGATGAGATTGGGCAGCTCTGCCCTTTGCTATTAGCAGTACACATAGTCTATATTTCTTTGGCTGGCTCTGCTCATTGCCTACAAATTTCCTTGGCAGATATCCTATATTTCTGGTGTTGCTAACATCCTGGGTCTCACTGTAGTTTGGGTTTTATCGTCAGAGTTCCATGCTCTGGCCTCTTAGAGGCTTTCTGCAAAAAATGGTGATCTTGTTACCCATTACTTGGACTCATAGACTGCCCTTTTATCTGTGTGCTGGCCTTGTAAAACCAGTACCATGTGGATGTTGTCAAGTTGTCTTGCTAGCTTGAACAGTAGTCAGGCCCCACTGGACCATAGCTATGGTAGTGTTTGAGTGTCTGGGCCACTAAACCTGGAAAAACACTTCCCTAGGTGGCCCTGCTGGAGCAGAGTACCACTGTGGCTCTCAGTTTTTAAAGAAAAGTCTTTCAAATTAATTTGAAATTTTACATCTTGAAGCCTACAATAGATGAGATGTCACTAATTTCTAAAATGTCTGCAAGGAACTCTTGGTTTTTCCATTTTCCTTTCTATAGCCTGATCTCTTGAGCAATTAAGGTCTCTTTGTGTATAACTTTAAACAGGCTCCTTTTCTGCAAAGATTGCATGTTATTTCGTCATGTCTTTCTGCTCTTAGATACTGATATTCATCAGCAATAATCATGCCTAATGAAATTTCTTCCACCAAGTTAACTAGTCAATTACTTTGAATGGCTTCTAGTGCAATGCCCCATGGAGTCCTGTCTCATCTGATGAGCTCAGCCTTGACTATCTATACTTCTACTGGCATTGTGGTATTATGAAATTGTACCATAATCCCTTTCCCATTAATCTCTGCTTTCATCATTTTTAGGGCAAATTTTTCACATTCTTCCCACCAACAACTTCCAAAGGCCCAAGAGTTATATGGTCAGGCTTACCATAGCAATAGCTTCATTTCTAGATACCAAATTTTTATTTAGTTATTTTTCTTGATGTGACAAAATACCTGACAAAAGCAACTTGGGGAGGGTTTTTATTGGCTCACAGTTTGAGGACATAGTCTAGTTGTGAAGTCATAGCAGCAGGATTATAAGGCAGCTAGTCATATTAAATCCACAGAGAAATAGACAACAGAGGACTGGCTCATGAGATTTCAGAGGCAAACAAAGACTCTTTTAGTAATAGAACTAAAGGCCATTCATATTACATATTACATTTTAGCAATGAATCTGGCTGTATTACCTTCCTGTCCTGAGAACTTGAATGAGACTGAATGAAAAACAAATGGGATGATTTGTTTGGCAGAACAAATTTGAAAACAGAATAGTATTCAGATCGTGCCATGGCTACTGTTCACTGCTTTTATTCAGGTCTTTGGTGTGAGAGAGCAATAAGCACAGCAAAAATGTGTCAAAAGAATGTCATTTGGAGTAGAAATGAAGGAGCTTAAAGTTGTAGACAAGGCAGGTACTGATGAAGTAGCTGTAATTGTTGAATAAATTAACACTATTAAAGAGAAAACTTCTACTGTGCACTCAGACAGTAGGAAAGGTACTCTGAGGACAAGATCCCACCAGTCGAAGGCTCTATATTATAAAAATTCAAATTAAGTTGAAAGAGAGTAACTAAACTAAGAGTGACAATGAAGGCATTCTTTTCTTGAAAGCAACTGCCTAGAGAACTGTTCTCCACAGTCAGACTGGAAGGTCCACAGAGGTTCAATGTAACTGTGGTCCAAAGGAGGTAGACTACATCTGAAGCTGACAGCGACATCCTTATTGTACAGTTTTATAAACATAATAGATACAAGAGTGAGGGGATCGTGGAGATTTATGATAATTTACAGAAAGCTGTAGAAGCCAAGAAATATATGGCCAGATTGAGTTCTCTGCAAGATTCGTGAAGATGAGTTGCAAAGGAGATCCCAGGAAGTTTTGAAATGTCAAGACTGTGGGAGGCACACTGAGGAGAGCTGAATGAACAAGGTGGAGCTGGCTCAAGAGAGAGGCTATGTGTCTTCAGATGGCAGTCCTCTGGAGCTCAGATGCTTCCCTCATAGGCCTAGATGTTGATACGAAGATGTAGGATTTGGTGTTTTCCCTGCTGGGTTTCAGTCTTTGTTTGGCCCCCATTTCTCCCATTTAGAATGGGAATGTTTACTGTGTCCTGTTGTATAGCAGGAGTATGCAACTTATTTTTTGATGTTATAGAGTTAACCATTAAGAGATTGTCTGGATCTTAGAGATTCTCTATGTGTTTGAACTGTTTATGACTATGGAGACTTTTGAAGTTGGACTGAATGTATTTTGCACCATGAGATGGCTATGAGCCTATGGAAAAAAGATATATAAAGTTATGGCATAAAAGTGATATATTTGAGTGTCAAGTTGACAAGGAATGGACTTGTGATGATTAACATCAATTATCAACTTGACAAGATTTAGAACAATCTAGGGAAAAACATGGATATGTCTATTTAGTTTGTAGACTGGGTTAACTGATGTGGGAAGACCTGCCATAAATATTGGTAGCACTATTCAATGGGCAGGGATCCTGAACTGAAGGAGAAAGGGAATTGAGCACCAGCATTCATTTCTTTCTGATTCCCGACTGTGGGCATAATGTGCTGTGCTGTTTCATGCTCCTGTCACCATGCTGTTTCTACCATGATGGACTTTAACCTCAAACAGTGAGCTAAAATAATCTTTCTTGATTTGAGTTTCTTTGGTCAGATATTTTTCACAGAAAGGAGAGAAAGGTCTTGTAGTCATCTCAAATAGTGCCATCAGTTGTAGAACATTCTTCAAACATAAGATTATGGGGAGAGGAACATTTCAGATACAAAACATAATGGAGAAGGAATTGAAATTAGAATTCTGTGTGAAACAAGATGTTATGATGGAAGGAAGCTAAATTGTAAGTTTGTGAAGGATAAATGTTTATCCTGAGAGTCTTTTACTTATCTTGAGTGACTTATGATCTACCCCGTGCTTATTAAATATATGTTGAATTCAAATATCATTATCTATATCTAGAGAAATTATTTTATGAAGGCTTTTGTTTTGTTAAATATGTAAGTAGAATTTGCTCCCATAGGTGCTGAAAAACTAAGTCATAAATATTAGAGGGTAGTTATAATATTGTGAGAAAGCTGTTTCAAGACAGGAATACTAGGTGGAGATGAATGACACATTTTTTAATGAAGAAAAATACATTTCAAGTGCTCGCAACAGAATACTTGATTGTCAAGATATATAATTTCTATGATCATTCCATTCCTCTAAAATAGGTAGCAAAGGATGCAATGGAGAAGTCACCACATAGTAGGCTTTGGTGTTGTGTCAGTACCCCATCAGTAACTAAGTTTATAGATGACAGTAACATTACACTGCCTAATAGACAAAGTTCAAGCAGGAGGCAATTCTCATAAAAGCCTATATATTACTAAGTCAAAAGAAAGTCTGTAAGAAACATAATTAGGAAGAAAATAATACAAATTTTTGTTAATATTAGAATTCCCCCAAAATAATGAAAGTATTTGGAGAAAAATAAGCTTTACATATAAAATTTTCTCTCAATGCTCATTATACAGCAATAAGATTATAGGTATATTGTATAAGAAACATTAGGTGTTAGAGTCAGGATAAACTCAAGAGGCTCACTGGTTTCTCTGTTCAAAGTGGTGAGATTCATTACAGCTGATTTTCTGCAGACACCTAAATTTATGGTGCTGTAACTGAAACAGTATCTAGTACTAAAGGCGTTCCATATCTTAGAACAATACTTGAGCGAATCTCTGATCACATAAAGCATGGGATATTATGCCCAGAATCGAAGGGAGTTAGGATCTGGGTACAATATTGAGCAGCTGTATAAGAAGACAATTTAAGTCTCTTTACTTGAGAAGCCAGTGAAAGGCAACTGTACTCAGAAGTAAAAGGGTAAAAATTTGAATTATCAGCTGGGCATGATAGCTCACACCTTTAATCCCACTGAGGAAGCAGAGACAGGTGAATCTCTATGAGATTAATAGTAGCATGGCCTACATAGCAAGTTCCAGGCCAGCTAGGGCTACAGGGAAACTGTCTCAAAAAAGATGCATTTTCGGATGACCACAAGGAAACAGTTTTCCAGATGGTCAGTCAATTATTTATATGGACTAACAGCAATGGTGACAACATACGAAAGTCTCATGAAAGCTCATAGCAGAAAAAATACCAGCATAGATGTGGGGAAGTGAATAAGAAATCCCAACCCAATCCAAGGAACTTTTGGCAACTGATGCCTGCTGGGAGGGGAAGAGACAGTATCTAATGGGGATGGGACTCTTGGTAGATTGACCAGACTTCAGTGGATAAATCCACACTGACGGACATGTGAGGACACAAATCAGACTCTATAGGCCACATTATTTATATAATGGAGTACATTGAATGGGGGAGCAGTGGAGGAAGGTTGGAGGGAGGAGGAAATCTAAGTACCATCAAACTATATTGTGTAAAAACCTCAAAAATTCAATAAAATATTTAAAATATATGGTTTATCCACTTCTAGAGATGAATACTAAGAAAAATTGAGTTATAAATTATGAGAGTGTAAAACCAAGAAAAATAATGGCTAAGCCTCAAATCCTTTTAAGGAAAATTGAAGAAAAGAAAAAAGAAACAAAATGAGGCAAGGACACTTTAAATAGAAGAAAATCAACAAACTAATAGAGAGTCACAAAAACGTCTGTAATTCCAAGAGTATTTTTCTCAGGATGGATAGAATTGGTTCATGTGCCCTTCTTTTAATGGTGTTAAGGAATGGTTCTAGCATACTTTTCTTTGCTTGAATAGTTGTCAATGATTACTCATCCTTTGACTTTACCTCCACAAAGTCTGCTTACACAATGGATGAAGGTAATGAAATTGTTCATAGTTCCAAATTATGAGGTCAAACACATGGCAGATTGGCTTCCATATGGTGGAGAGAAGGAAGCATTAGAGAAAGAGTAAAGAAATACAAGGTGCTGGGGCAGCATAAAGTGTTAGAGAAAGCATGCTTAGGAATGAGGCATGAAGAAGAAAAGGAGAAGTTATGCTTTTCTGACGAATTCAAAAAAGTGGAAAGATTTACAGAAAGCCAACATGTGGTTGAGTCTAGAAGCACTGCCCTGGAAGGTAGGATTCCAGGAAGGAAAATTTCACTATCTCACTAATGCACTACATATTCATCCCATTTATTTAGCATGATTTAAGATGAACCTATCTTCCTAGGGGTGGTCCTATGACCAGGTGACTGGCCAGCAAAACTGGAAAGGTAGGTCTTTCGACAGATAAACTAGAGATTATTTTTTGACCAGTTAATCTTATGAAATTTTTTAGCTACTCCAACATCATGACTTGTTTATATGATGATGGGGATTGAGCCCAGGACTTAATGCATTCTAGGTAAGCACTCTCCCAACTTACCTATCTCCTTAGCTCTAATTTCCTTATTTTTAATTCTCATGAACTAATTTTCATGAAATAATTTATTGCCAAATAAATAGAAATGTTTAAAAAATACAAAATCTTACACAGATTGTACAATTGTAGTATATAAATTATGGAATTGTATTGCCTTATAACATTGTATGGGGTGAATGTATGTATAGAAATGTACCTGGTTTATAGGATTGTTTTGAGAATTTAAAGAAAAAAATGCATGTGAAGAGCCTAGTACATTGTTGGCACGTAGATACTGCTCAACTACTATTAATAGTCATGGTCTGTGATGGTTAACTACATGTGTTAACTTGATTGGTGTAAAGGATGCCCAATAATACATTACTTGTGGGGATATATGTAAGAGTGTTTCCAAAAGAAAATTTTGAAGTGTTTGAGTATAGAAGGGCTTCTATAACCACTGTGGTGCAGCATCCAATACTGAGAGCTGAATAGAACAAAAAGATGGAAGAAGGGCCAGCAAGATGGTTCAGAAGTTAAAGGTGCTTGCTGTCAAGTCTTATGACCCAAGTTCAATCTATTTTGCCCACATGGTAGAGAACCAGCTCTGACAAGATGTACTCTGACCTCCACTTACCCCCCCACCTAAATAAATGTAATAAATATGATGGTTTTTTAAAAGGTGAAGTGCAAAGTTGCCCTGGAAGACCTGAAACATTTTTTCTTGTGTTTTTGAGGATCTATACTTTCTTCTGGAGTCTTTTTACTAGTTTGTAGTGTTACTATGCCAAAATTACAGTTATACCTGAATAAAGAGCCTAATTCTTAATTCCAGTTTTTAAGAGTGGACTTGAACTCAGAGGGTACCAGTTCCTCCAGATGTCTTCTGGAATGGTGCTGCTGAGCCAGGCCTCATCTATACTTCTATTCACAACCATTTCTCCAGCATCAGTTTGGGGGAACTACAAGCTTGGATCAACCCTTATCTTATAAGATAATCTTTCCCTTTCATCCCTAGGGCTAAAACATCTCGTATCAACAATATCAAGTATACTCCTCAATTATTCTCTCCCTCTCTTCAAAAAGGATACAAATATGAATGTTCCTTGAATGAATGTGGGTGTGTTTGAGAATAACAAATCAAAGTGTATTCATATTCTCTTGGGTGGAGGGCAAACTGAGATTTCAGGTCAGGTTCTCAGGTAGAGATAGAATTATATAGTTGCCTTTCCTAGGCTCACAACCCAAAAATTCCAGTTTGTGGGGGTTTTCAGTCCCTGTAATTGTGTTAAATAATAAATCATTGTCTCTATATCCCCTACTGGTTTTGTTTTACTGGAAAACTTTGACTAATACTCAAAATTTGAACCTTCTCTACCTTGTGGGTCTTTACTGAAGATACTTTTCAAGCCCGAGATACACCCAAAAACCACATTTTCCATCTTGATCCAACACACACACACACACACACACACACACACACACAAAAACACATACACACACACACATACACACACACGCCTGTGCATGTGCACACAATTACTTCACAAAATAGTTCTTGTCACTTATGATTCATACTTTGTCCTACCTCACCCATTCTATTTAGTCAAAACAAAAATGCTTATAGTGACCTAAATTATAATGGGTCTTTTACTGTAATTAAACATTTCTATATTAGAAGAAATCTGAACCCAAGCAAATGCTTGGGTTCTGAGTACTTCCTCCACGGCAGAGAACCCTGTGGCTGAGTCTCTAGCCTATAAAAGCAGTTGACTCACATTGCCATGAAAACTAAACATGCTCAACTAAGCTCACATGAACATATTTTAAAAATGGAGTTTAAATTATAGAACATTTTGGAGAACTTGCAATGTGTCTGATCATGTGCTTGGCACTGGACATATTAGTATAAATGGAGGTTTCTCATTATCCAGAAATATATAGAAAATTTGGGGAGAGGCTGATAGTGACAGTGGTGAGAGCTCTAATAGACATACAAAGGTTCTTTTGGAAAATGAAACTGTTACATAGCTCTGATTGGGTAGCCAGGGATAGTTGTAAGAGAGGTACTCTATTAAATGATAAGAAGGGGCAGATGACTTGGAATTAGTCTAATGATGGGTATGGGTAGGTTAGAGAACCTGGAGTGTGTTACCAAGAGATATTGAGTTAAACTTCAATTGAAAGATACAGAGTATCTACTATGTGCCAGGTGACTCACATGCACTATAATCTCCTCCATAAGCCCAATATGAGATCCCCATTTCTCAGCTAAGACACTCAATGCTTAAAAGGTTAAATGATTTTCCCATAAAATGAGAAAGCTTTTTTGTAAGCCCTTATAGTCCAGTATCTCCACTTTTAAAAATGATAAGGAAAGATAAACAACAACTTTAACTAGTTTCTCTTAGTTCTTTTATTATGAAAAATAAAATCCTGGCATTATTGCTTGAAAGGATGCTTGGCCTCATTTGAATATTACAAAACATTTGTATTTCAGAGGAAGAAGGGACAGAGGAGAGACTTATTCAAGTAGGAGACCTTGTTGTTTTTACCCTCAAACTATAACTTTGTGAAAGTTACTTTGCATTCCTAAGACTTGCTTTTCTTGTCTATAAATGTAGTCAATAATGGCACTGTATTTATCAAACTGTTGTGAGAAACATAAATGTAAAATACTTAATTCAATGCTGCCACTTAGAAACTGTTCATGAAATATTCATAATGAAAGTATTGCATTAAGAGGCAGGTTCATTTCCCTAATCTCAATTTTCACTCCTTCATATGAACTTTTCACCTCCTCTGAAATCTACATTACAGTTTAAGGCTCAGAGTGAAACAGGAACTGAGAAAATGGGCATTTCCTGCAGAAAAGCCAGAGTGAAAAAAATCAATTTTTATGTCACTGGATTATGATTTGGGTTCCTATAATAACACAGGTATCTTTCCATTTGGGATGTGGATGAGTATCCTAGTCAGAAGCTACTGTGGAAGGGAGGAATGAGACAATGAGGTAAGGAAGAAAAGAAAAAAATGTAGAATAGGATGACTTGGTTGCACGTGGGCATAGATGTAGGGTAGTTTAAATCAGAGAAGATAAGTAGTAGAGAGAAGACGGGGTGGTTGAGAAGAAGACAAGGAGAGGGTATGGTGGGGAGAAGGAAGAAAGACGAATAGTTGCATATGGTTTAAGAAACTGGTTTGTGATCCCTCACATCATCTTTGCCTTGCATTTCTGGGCAGAGAGGCACTAACTTCCTGGGGCCAGCTTCTTTCCTGGGTAAGTTTGGCAGGGCACCCATTGTACCTTGACATCCACAGCCTCTTTTGCCCTCCCAGCTCCACCACCCCATCTCTCCTCCTAGCGTGGGCAGTGGACCATTTCTTCACTTGGCACCCCAGACCTTTGGACAGCCCTCTTAGCCCAGACTCCTCACTGCTTCCTGACCCTTTAAACCCAGACCAACACAGTTCCTAGGTCTAGACCCAGAGAGCCCTCAAGACCTGTTTCTTCTCCTACCTCTCCTTTGCATGCCTGAGACAGGCCATGTTCCCTGACTAGCCCAGCCCCCAGCTTCCTGAGGACAACATCTTTCCTGGAGGTATCCAGACCTTAGGAGAAAGCCTGAGAACATCTGATCCTCATGCAACTTGGGCCTCTGTGGGAACTCCTGAGCAGCAGGGCGAAAGCTATCTGGCCCCTCCAATATAAACTCAAAGGAGAGAACCTGAAGCCTAGACCAAACAGCTTTTCATACCCAACAAATAAACCACAAAGGCATATAAAGTTCACAAAAAGAAGCAAACCTAAACTCAACTAAGGAAGGCTTGAGTCTCAGACAAGAATCAGAAACTGTAAAGGAAATTCACATGTCAAAGTCACAGAGAAAAAATAATAACACAAAAAACCCAAATAATATATCACCACCAAGTACTAACAGTTCTGTACAGGAGTAGAATTTGAACCCCCTAGAGAAAACACAGGACATGGAATTCAAAAGAACAATTATAAACATGATAAAAAATTCAGTGAATATAAAGAACACACAAAGAAATTAAAGAACTAAGAAGCTAGGGACAAACTTCTGAATGAATTCAGAAAAGAGTTAGAAATATTGAAGAATACTCAGGCTGAAATGAAGAAGGAAATGAAACACTCAGTAAACCAATTAGAAATGACAGGAGAAAGACTCAACAATAAGATGAATGAAATGGGAAACAGAATATCAAGACTGGAAGATAAAGTGGATGAATTAGACCACTCAAGCAAGGATTATGAAAAATTTAAGGAAACAAAATAATGGAATATGCAGGAATTGTGTGACACCATAAAAAGACCAAACTTATGCATCATAGGCATAGAAGAAGGAGAAGAATCTCAGGATAATGGTATGGACCAGATTTTCAACAGAATTGTAGAAGAAAATTTGCCCAAATTAAAGAAAGACATGCCAATACAAATACAAGAAGCACATAGACTACCAAATAGGACCAGAAAAGAAACTCTCCACAGAGAGTATTAATGTATTATTTTTACATAATAGTAAAAACATTAAACATACAGGACAAAGAGAGAAAAATAAAAGCTGCAAAAGAAAAACAACAAGTCACACTTAAAGGAAAACCCATTGGAATTACGGCTGACTTTTCAGTTAAAACTAGGAAAGCCAAAAGGGACTGGACCTAAGTATTCCCAGTTCCTAATGACCACAGATGCCAAGTCAGATTACTTTAGGCAGCCAGAACGTCTATCATAGTTGAAAGGGAAAGAAAAATCTTCCATGACATAAATAGCCTCAAAGAATTCATGTCCACAAAACCAGCCCTTCAGAGAGTTCTTGAAGCAATGCAAAGAGCTGGAGAAAGTAATGACTATGTACAAGTAACAGAAACTTAATGAAGGTATAACTGGAACTGCACAGCTATACCAAGAATGTGAACAGAAATCAAAATGACAGGAATCGACACACATCTTTCATTAATAACTTTAAATATCAATGGACTGAACTCCTTAGTGAAAAGATACAGACTAGGTGAATGGATTAAGAAACAAAACCCATCTTTTTGTTGTCTGCAAGAAACCCATCTAACTTTCAAGGTCAGGCACTACCTTAAGGTGAAAGGAAGGAAAAAAATATTCCAAGCAAAGGAAACTAAGAAAAAAGCAGGAGTTGAAATTCTAGTATCTGACAAAATAGCCTTCAAACTAAAACTAATAAGACATAAAGAGGGCCACTTCATTCTGATCAAAGGAACAATTGACCAAGAAGATATTACAATCATAAACATATATTCACCAAACTCTGATGCACCCAACTTCATAAAAACAGTACTACAGGATTTTAAGACCCAGATTAATCACAACTCATTAATAGTAGAGGACTTCAATACCACTTTGTCTCCATTAGGTAGGTCAACAAGACAGAAAATCAATAAAGAGACATCTGAATTAAGCAATACCATATATCAAATGGACCTGAGGGACATCTCCTGAATATTCCACCCAAGCACCAAAGAAAATACTTTCTATTCAGTGCCCCATGGAATTTTCTCCAATATCAACCACCTACTGGGCACCAAAACAAGCCTCCGCAAACACAAAAGTATTGAAATAATTCCAAGTATTCTGTCAGACAACAATGCAATAAAGCTTAAAATCAACACTGGAAGAAACTATAGTAACTACACGAACACATGGAGATTAAACAACACTCTTGAATGATGAATGGGTCAAAGAAGAAATTAAGAAAGAAATAAAAGTATTCATGGAACTAAATGAAAAGGACTGCACAACACAACAAAATCTCTGGGATGCATTAAAAGCAGTCCTTAGAGGGAAGTTTATAGCTCTAAGTGCCTACATCAAAAAATCAGAAAGAACACAAATAAATGACTTAACATTGCAACTCAAGACACTTGAAAAGCAACAACAAATGAAAACAAAACACAGTAGACAAGAAGAAATAACAAAAATCAGGGCTGAAATTAATGAAATAGAAACAAAGAAAACAATACAATGAATGAATTAATCCAAGAGCTGATTCTTTGAAAAGATAAACAAGATTGACATATCCCTAGCCTGGTTAACTGAAAGAAAGAAAGAGTACCTCCAAATCAAGAAAATCAGACATGGAAGGGGAAACAACACAATAGACACCAAAAAGATGCAGAACATTATAAGGGACAACTTTAAAAACTTATAGGCTACTAAACTTGAAAACCTAAAAGAAACGGACACATATCTAAAAGGTGAAACACCAAAACTAAACCAAGAAGAGATCAGCACCTTAAACAGCCCCACAACACATAAGGAAATTGAAAGAGCAATACAAAACCTCCCAACTAAAAAAATCCCAGAACCAGATGTGTTGGGGAACCCCTGCTGTTAGCATTGTAGTCCTCCGTGTCTGGACAGCTTTAAGGGGCTTGGCGCCATATGGAAGGACTCCCCTTCTCAGCAGGGGGCCTCCTGCTCTCTTCCTGACTTACCTGGAAAGTGTCGCCAAGCACAGATGCCTGACCTTATTTGGAACATGACCTTTGGCATGGTTACCTGGAGTAAAAAGTACCCCCAGGTTTTTTCTGTATGATAATCAGGTTTTGCCCAGTAGTCGGACAATAGGCACCTAGTGCCACATGTAAATAAAGCATACTATGAGTACCTATCAGCTGAGTCATTGGCTACTGCCTCCACAGTATATTTTCCCTAGTTCTCCCACTGAATAAATGGAGCTGTTTCACTGAATCTGGAGCTGTTTCACTGAGTCTGGAGCTGATTGCATCATTGAACATGCCTCCCCGGAAGGGCTTTTTTCCATCAGTGCTCACTGGATGTCCTGGCCCCACTCGTCACTCCTCCTCCCCCCTTTGTCCTCATGGACCGGTGGCCAACGACCCACAAGGAGAGGGAGCAACTCCACAGCTGGCGCCCAACATGGGGCTCATGGAATGTGCAGAGTTTGTGAGTACCCCTCCCACCAGGAGGGTAGTGGAAGCTTTGCCTTTAAGCCACACCACCCTTTAGGATCGGCAGTCTCTCTTTTTCCTACCCTCTCCCACCAGGAGGGTAATGGCAGCTTTTCCTTAAAGCCATCCAACCCTTGAGGATTGGCAGTCTCTCCTCTTTTTCCTCCTTTTATTTTTGGTCTGAGTCTTCGCGTGGGACCATTAAAGATGAAGGAGCAATTGAGGCTTTCTGATCAGGGCTACTCCCTGATATTAGCCAAAGGCTCTTAGCCCTCTTAACAGACCCTGACTGCCCACATGGGTGTAGACAATACCCCTTATCTATACATCTTTCTAATGCAAAAACCCGTTAACGCAACAACCAGTTAATTGCTCTTAGAGCGGTCACTGGATCTCTTAAATTTGCAGGCAGGCTTGCACTGTGGACTACACGGAATAACTTGGGGTTTTGATCCCAGGCATATTCCCCTAGAAATCAGCGTTTCACCCCACTTTCCTTTTCTATCTTGAACAACACCCCTAGAAACAAAATCCCCAAAGTTCTTGGGATCTTTATATAAGCTTTAAAGTCAACTTCTAAAATAACAAACTTCCCTAATCTGTTTTGTTATCTTGACCCCAGGGTGCTCAAGCTCTAGCTAAACCAGTTAGGTGAGAATTTAAATTAAGCAGCCCCTGCAGAGCACTTAAAAAATTCAAGGAGGCTTGCGCCATACAAACGGAAAAAAAGAAAAGATTTTAAAAAGCCACTTTTCCCATAAACATTTTCCTGGGGAAGGGGCTCATCAGAGGACCACCCCATCTCTCTCTCTCTCTCTCTCTTTCTCTCTCTCTCTCTCTCTCTCATCTCGGTTATTGCCTTTGCGAGGATCTGGATACGGTTTGCAGGCAACTGAAACATCTTGGTCTGGGCAACTCCCTGATATTGGCCGAAGGCCCCCTGCCCTCTTTCCGAACCCCAACAACCTCACTGGGTATAGTCAGTAACCTTTACAACTATCATAAAAAATCTGGTAATGTAGCAACCATTTAAAGTCACAAGGACAGTTGCCAGTCCCTTAAATCTGCTGCTAGGCTTGTGTTTGTCAAAGCGTCTCAATCACCCATGGCAGGCTGCCTTGGGAATGTTGAATGCCACTGACAACACTTCCTTTCTTTTCTATAATGAGTAATTCAGCATCACACCAAAAAAACCTCCAAATTCGCTCCCTTAGAGCCCTACTTAAATCAAGAGGACTTAAGATTTCCCAAAAGGAAAGCTCAAAATTTTGGAATGAAGTATTTCAATTCACACCCTGGATCCTGTCAGCAGACATTTGTGACCCAGAGGTCTGGACTAACATTGCCTATCTGGCTCGTAAAAAGGAAATCCAGGAAAGGCACCATTTGCCCCTTTCCTTTCTCCCCATAATAGCAGCCACTCGACAATGCTTAGGTGTATTAGTCAGGGTTCTCCAAAGAAACAGAATCAGTAGAATGAATATGTATAGAGATTTATCAGCTTAGCTCACAGGATAGAGTCCGAGTAGTCCAACAATGGCTGCACCACACTGGAGAGGCTGAGAATATGTAGTCACTCAGTCCACAAGGCTGGATGTCTCAGTAGTCCCAATCCGGTGCTGAAGGTCTGACAAATTCCAAGATATCAGCTAGTCTTCAGTCTACAGCAGCAAGATGAACTCACCAGCAAGAGAGAAGGCAAGCTGCAAAAAGCCTTACGTTCTCCTCTGCCTTGGTCTATTATACCAGCTGCCATCAGAAGGTAA
Source organism: Nannospalax galili (assembly GCF_000622305.1). NCBI lineage: Eukaryota > Metazoa > Chordata > Mammalia > Rodentia > Spalacidae > Nannospalax > Nannospalax galili. The sequence continues at coordinate 1,083,732 of NW_008355784.1, read as the reverse complement.
TGCCCACATTTAGGGTGTGTCTTCTGGCTTTAGATGATCCAATCAAGAAGATCTCTTTCATTTCAGTTAATCTCACATCAAATCAAGTTGACACCCTGGATTAGCCATCACAAGTCCACCCCTTGTCAACTTGACACACAATAGCATCTCTCTATGTCATGCTTAATTTTCAAATGAAAACAATGTTGAGGTCATAATTTCACCTAACATGATATAACTATGTCATCATACAATGACCAATGCATTATATATCTTAGAGGATATATAGAGAGGATATATAGAGGATATATAG
>NW_008355784.1:1078769-1081910 GCF_000622305.1 Nannospalax galili | reverse complement strand
AAGTTCTGCCCACTGTGAAGACTTTCCTTCCCCAGTGTCCTTCAGGGTTGTTCCAGAAATTGGCTGTAATGCTGCAGCTGTCCACTTCTGAGTAGTGCCTGCATAGCGTGCAGAACCATCTGTAAACCAAGCCCTAGTCTTCTCTTCCTCAGTCAACGGATCATAGGGCACACCCCATGAAGCCATATGTGCATGCTTGAGAACAGGAGGCATCGTAACAGGAGTAGAAACCATAGGCATTTGGGCAACTTCTTCATGTAACTTGCTTGTGCCCTCCTGGCCTGCTTGAGCCTGATCACGTATATACCACTTCCATTTGATAATGGATTGTTGCTGTGCATGGCCTACTTTATGGCTTGGGGGGACAGATAACACCCAAATCATGATGGGCAGCTCCGGTCTCATGGTGACTTGGTGGCCCATCGTCAAACGTTCAGTTTCCACTAAGGCCCAATAGCAGGCTAAGAGCTGTCTTTCAAAGGGAGAATAGTTGTCTGCAGATGAAAGCAAAGCCTTACCCCAAAATACCAATGGCCTTTGCTGTGATTCCCCTATGGGGGCCTGCCAGAGACTCCAAACAGCATCTTTATCTGCCACTGATACCTCAAGCACCATCAGATCTGCTGGATCATATGGCCCAAGGGGCAGAGCAGCTTGGACAGCAGCCTGGATCTGTTGAAGGGTCCTTTCCTGTTCCAGGTCCCACTCAAAGGTAGCTGCCTTCCGAGTCACTTGATATATGGGTCGTAGTAATACACCCAGATGAGGAATGTGCTGCCTCCAGAATCCAAACAGGCTCACCAAGCGTTGTGCTTTTTTATTAGTGGAGGGAGGGGCCAAATGCAACAACTTATTCTTCACCTTAGAAGGAATGTCTCTGCATGCTCCACACCACTGAACTCCTAGATATTTCACTGAGGTAGAAGGCCCTTGAATTTTGGTTGGATTTTTTTCCCATCCTCTCATGTGCATATGCTTAACCAACATGTCCAGACTGTCTGCTGCCTCTGGATCACTGGATCCAATCAGCATAACATCATCAATATAGTGGACCAGTGCGATATTTTGTGGAAGTCAGGCAATCAAAATCCCTTTGAATCAAGTTATGGCACAGTGCTGGAGAGTTAATATACCCTTGAGGCAGGACAGTAAAGGTATACTGTTGGCTTTGCCAGCTGAAAGCAAATTGCTTCTGGTGGTCCTTATGAACTGGTATCGAGAAGAAAGCATATGCCAAATCAATAGCTGCCTACCAGGTACCAGGAGACATATTAATCTGCTTGAGTAAGGAAACCACATCTGGTACAGCAGCTGCAATTGGAGTCACTACTTGATTAAGTTTTCGATAGTCAACTGTCATTCTCCATGACCCATCTGTCTTCTGCACAGGCCAAATAGGAGAGCTAAAGGGAGATGCGGTGGGAATCACCACTCCTGCATCTTTCAAATCCTTGATGGTAGCACTAATTACTGCAATCCCTCCAGGGATGAGATACTGTTTCTGCTTCACTATTTTTCCTGGCAGAGGCAATTCCAGTGGTTTCCATTTGGCCTTTCCAACCATAATAGCCCTCACTCCACAGGTCAGGGAACCAATGTGGGGATTCTGCCAATTCCTAAGTATATCTATCCCAATTATACATTCTGGTACTGGGGAAATAACCACAGGATGAGTTCGGGGACCCACTGGACCCACTGTCGGTTGGACTTCAGCCAAAACCCCATTTATCACCTGACCTCCATAAGCCCCTACTTTAACTGGAGGGCCACAATGCTTTTTAGGATCTCCTGGAATCAGTGTCAACTCAGAACCAGTATCCAATAGGCCACGGAATGTCTGATTATTTCCTTTCCCCCAATGTACAGTTACTCTAGTGAAAGGCCGCAGGTCCCTCTGGGGAAGGATGGGTGAGAGGCGAACAGCATCAGTCTTTGGTACTGTGACAAGTTCCTTCCTCAAGGGCACCTGGCCTTCCCTTCATTCAAGGGGTTCTGGGTCTGTAAACTGTCTCAAGTCTGGAAATTGGATGACTGAGCGAGATTCTCTATTGCTACAATCCAATACTGACTTCCTGTCATTCATCCTAGAGCTTTTCTGCTTATATAGATCAAATAAAAACTTAACAGGCTTCTTATGTATTTGGTCCCTGGAAACACCCTGATTGATTAGCCAGTACCACAGGTCCATTCGAGTCATGCCATTGTAGGTATTGTTTTGCCTTTGCCACCCACTACGATAAGTATGCTCACCTTGTCTTTGGTAATTCATTGCTGCCACCTGACCCCTACTCTGAGGTCCTGTTAGACCTATTATATTTACATTTAATTTGTCCAATTGTGCAGCAGCATCTCCAACTGTAAGGTTCGGCATAAGGAAAAGAGCAAAAACAAAGCTCTTCAAACGTTCTGGTGTCTCTCTCAATACTTTCCATCTTATAAAATCAGTAAAACGCATGTCCTCTGGGCCCTCCCATTGTGGAGGATTTGCTGTTGTACTGCGAAAACACTCGAGCATACCAATTTGCCTGAGTCTTACAATCCCTTCATCAACACTAAGCCAAGGGATATCAGGAATCTCCAGCTCTCTGTCAGTAGGCCATCTTTTGATAAATACCTCAGCCAACCAATCAAATAAACTTTTAACACCCTTTTTAACAGCACAAGCTTCCATATTGAACTGAGAATCTCCAGTCAGGGGGCCCATGTCAATAAACTCAGCCTGATCCAATTTTATGTTCCTTCCACCATTATCCCATACCCTTAAAATCCATTCCCAGACATATTCATTAGATTTCTGTTTGAAAGAATTAGCAAATTCACTAAGTTCTTAGTGGTGTAGCGCACCTCCTCATGGACCACACTTTCTATCTCTCCTCTAGGGGCCTGCTTAGATTTCAGTCTGGTTATAGGCCTAGAGGCAATAATAACTGGGCCCTGAGGGATATCAGCTTCATTTTGCTGAATGGGATTAGCTTCCTCAATGGGATTAGTTGCCTCAGGCAAGGGTGGAGAGGGTGGGTCTGCTGAGGGTGGGGCAATTAGTTCATCAGGTGAATCAAATTCCTCAGCATCTGAGGATTCTAAATCCTCAGCCTCCTCAGGGTTCTCCCAAACATCTCCATCCCACATGTCAGGATTCCA
>NW_008355784.1:1036947-1078221 GCF_000622305.1 Nannospalax galili | reverse complement strand
ACACACATATATTTATCTGCTTAGCTCACAGGACAGAGTCCAAGTAGTCCAACAATGGCTGCACCACACTGGAGAGACTGAGAATCCGTAGTCACTCAGTCCACAAGGCTGGATGGCTCAGTAGTCCCAATCTGGCACTGAAGGTGTGACAAATTTCATAAGATCAGCTATTCTTCAGTCTACAGCAGCAAGATGAACGCACCAGCGAGAGGGAAGGCAAGCAGCAAGAAGCCTGGTGTTCTCCTCTGCTCTGGTCTTTTACTTGCTGCCATCAGAAGGTAACACCCACATTTAGGGTGTGTCTTCTGGCTTTAGATGATCCAATCAAGAAGATCTCTTTCATTTCAGTTAATCTCAGATCAAATCAAGTTTACACCCAGGATTAGCCATCACATTAGGAAACCCACCTAAGACTAAGGAAAACTTGCTAGCACCAGGGGATAATAAAGGGGAGGTTTCAAACAATGAAAAAGACCCTAAATATTTCCCAACAGCAGATTCGACAGCCCTGAAAAATAAAGAAGAAAATCCTGAAGATTGCCTGTTAACAGATTCAACAGCCCCCAAAATAAAATTTGAACAAGTCAGACAAAACCCACCCATCAACAAAAATAACCTTTACCTCCCTATCCCCCCCTATGAATCCTCATGGACTGATTTAACAAACCTGGATGTTAAAACCCAGACTTCAAAAACTCCCGAAGTTTCCCAGATAAATTCCCCTCCCCCTTCACTGCTGCCAGCACCACCTGTGGCACCACGCCCCACAGACATTGAACAGCCATGTAATCTCAGGGATAATGGGAGTTATTGCCCCCAGAATCTCCAGACACAATGGCCTCAAGACCCAAAAACCCCATTGGTAGAAGCTTTTCCTGTTAACCTACAAATAACAAGGCAGTGTCCCCTGGCTTGGTACCCCCTCCCGGCAGCACACTTAAAAGAACTATGTCAAGCTGTCCGTGAGGATGGGATCCATGCTCCATGGACAAAATCTATACTACAAACCTTTAATACTAACCTCCTAACCCCCCAGGACTGGAGAGATATCTGTAGTTCCACCCTCACAGTCCATTATTTGTACAATGGGAGGCTTTACTTAGAGATGAATGCCTAATGCAGGTTAAAAAAAATGACATACATAATCAATAGCTGAGACCACAACAAAGGCAAGATCCACCATCTGGATTCATAGATTGGAATTATGACCAGCTTTTTGGCCAGGGCAATTTTTCCACAGGAATCCAGCAGGTTGTGATTCCTGCTGGCTGTTTTGAACAGGTCCACTTATGTGCACTACAGACCTGGGACTGCCTAATCCCCTTGACCACTGGGCCTGGAGAGACCTCCTCATTAACCTTCTTAAAGCAAAAACCAAGTGAAACCCTCCCAGACTTTATACTAAGAGTGCAGGCAAGGTTAGATAGAAAAATAACAGATTCTGCAGCCAAAGAAATGCTTTTAAACAACCTTGTCTGGGAAGGAATGACCCATGAGCAGAGAAAAGCATGCCAGGGACTAAAAAATGAAAGTTACGACAAATGGATTGTGGCCACCCATGACATCGGGACTGCCACATACCAGGCCTCCTCCCTTGCCCAAGCCTTTGTAGTTGCAAGTTGCAACCCAATCTAACTCAAAATGCTTTAAATGTGGAGAAACTGGTCACTGGAATGAAAATTGCCCCCAAAATGACTCAGCTGCCACTCCACTCGACCCCTTAAAACCTTCTGTCCTTGCTGTTAAAGGGGCTTTCACTGGAAAAGAGATTGTAAATCTAAATATGACAGAGATGGAAAACCTTTGCCACCTTTACAGTCCTTCCGGGGCAACCCTCAGCCCCGCTAACAAGAGGGAAGCCACAAACATGAGTAACCAGTATTACAGAAAATAACCATCCAAAATTAACCATAAAAATAGACAATAAACCTTTCAAATGCCTCCTTGACACCAGGGCTGATAAAACCATCTTAAGGTGATCTGAGGTTCCCCCACACTGGGAATTAATACCAGGACCACAACTGATGGGAATAGGGGGCCCCTCCTGAGCATTCATCACTAAAAACTTCTATAGATGGGAGGATCCTGATGGAGAGGTTGGCACGATAAGACCCTTGATTGCAGATATAGCCACAAATCTCATAGGACGAGATATCCTGGAAGACCTCAATGTAGTTCTTGCCAGTGGGTCTGAAAGAGACTACCTTAAAATAGATGATTATAGGAGGTTCCTAAAACAAAAGAACCCCCAATCCTAAAGGCCACTGTTGATTACCAGACTCCCTGCCTCAACTGAATCACCAAGGAACCAGGCTGGGGTGGAACAGTGACCATTACCCAGGGAGAAATTATTCATTTTACAACAACCTGTAAAAGAACAGTTACAGCTGGGTCACATTAGGCCCTCCAAGAGCCCATGGAACACCCCAGTCTTTGTAATAAAGAAAAAGACAGGGGCATGGTGACTGCTACAAGACCTCAGAACCATAAACAAAACCATGAAAATATGGGGATCACCCCAAAGAGGCCTGCCCATGATCTCTGCCATCCCCCTTAATACTCCTTTGTTAGTCCTAGATATAAAAGACTGCTTTTTATCCATCCATTTACACAGTAATGATTACCAATATTTTGCCTTCTCATTTCCAAAAATTAACAATTCTGGGCCAGCTGATTGATATGAATGGCGAGTTCTGCCACAGGGTATGGCAAATAGCCCTTGCAATATGCCAGGAGGCCGTTGCAAATGCACTGGCACCCCTTTTAAAAAAAAGGCCTACATGTTTATCATGGTCTGGCAAGATGAGGATTCCTCTCTAGAGGACCTGAAAGATGCTATAATAAACACCCTAGAGACAAAAGGTTTTATGATAGTCACAAATAAAATACAATCAGTTCCCCCCATTACCTTCTTGGGAACTGAAATAACACCTACTACTATTAGGCCCCTTAAACCTATCCTGGATGCCCCCCATCCCCTTACCCTTAATTCCCTTCAGAGCTTTTTAGGCAACAATAGGCTAAGGCCCTGGCTTTCCATCCCCACAAGTCAATTTCAGCCACTCTTTGATCTCTTAAAGGGAGACAAAAACCCAGCCTCCAGACTGTATCTAAACCCAGATGCCAAAAAAGCTCTCCAAATAATTAACAACCACTTCCAAAAGGCATCACTAGCCAGATATGACCCCAAGCTGCTGGTTCAACTCTTAATTTTTAATTCCTCCCCCACCATGGTGGGAGCAATTCATTAGCCACACGGAGTACTAGAATGGCTTCCCATGCCAGTAGGGTGTGCTCCTCGCTTTCTTACAAAAGTAGACACTCTTGCATCCATGATTCGTCAAGGAAGAGAGAGAACCCTACAAATTATAGGAAAAGAACCTGATACCCTCATTATCTCCCCTTCCCATTGTCAGATGTACAATGGCTCCTAAAACATCACTCCTCTTTTTCAATTAGCTTAATAGGCTTCCAGGACAAATTGATAATCACTATCCCAAAGATAAATGGATGTCAGTTATTCCAGTATTTCGCTGGCTCCCACCTCAGCTCTTCTGCCACAAACCCATAAAAAATACTACTACAGCCTTCACAGATGGGGAAAAAAGGGGGACAGCATTGGTCATATATGACTCCCCTAATGACCGACCTATGATATATTTTCAACCTCTATCTGATAAATCACAATTTAAAGAGCTTTTTGCCATCTATATGGCTCTTGATAAGATTGATAAACCCTTCAACCTTTATTTTGACAGCATTTATGCTGTTAATTTGCTCCCATGGCTAGGTTGTTCCTTTGTCAAAATAGATGGCAACCCTCTCTCACCCCTGTTAATTAAAATTTCTACACTGTTAAATAAACGGGTGGCTCCATTATTTGTCCAGCATATCAGGTCCCACTCCTCCCTCCCAGGTCCTCTTACTGAAGGAAATGCCATAGCAGATGAGGTAACCACCACTGGAACATTCTCTGCCAGTGTAACAGATGCCCAGAACCTCCACCATGCCACCCACATTAATTTACAAGGGCTCCATCTCAGATTCATACAACTTAAACACATTGTTAAAACCTCCTCTTCTTGTGCATCAATGATACATACCCCTGCTATACAACAAATGGGCACCAATCCTCAGGGGCTAAAATCTAATGCCCTCTGGAAAGTTGATGTAACCCATGTCCCGCAATTTGGCAGACAAAAATGTATTTGTAACTGTAGACACTTACTCCCACTTCCTTTGGGCTACTGCCAAAACTGGTGAAAGTTCAAAAAATCTAATAAATCACATGCTCTCATCCTTTCCCATCATGGGCCTCCCTACACAACTAAAGACGGATAATGGCCCAGCATTTACCAGCTCCCCATTTAAAAAATTTTGTGAAGCCTGGAAAATCACCCATCACACTGGCATCCCATACAACCTACAAGGACAAGCCATTGTGGAAAGGTCACATAAAACCTTAAAAGACCAACTAAAAAGACAGGCTCAAACAACATATTCTCCCAATATTCAATTAACATTAGCTTTGTTTACCCTAAATGTACTTAATATATATCGAGGGTCTGATGCCCCCCCATCACCTGACACTGGGCCCAGACACACCCCATACCACCCATCATGGTTAAATGGGGGGACCCCTTTGATGACATCTGGAAAGGGCCAGATCCATTGCTGACCACAGGGAAGGGATTTGCTTGTGTTTTCCCACAGGATCAATCAAAGCCTACCTGGGTCCCAGCCAGAAATGTCTGGCACCTCCCTGCCCACAAAAAAGATGGCTTGCATGACTCTGTCAGAGACAAAGAAAAGGAACTGCAGACTGCTGCCTAGTGGGCTGTCAAAAACCCATAGAAATCATAATATAGCCAAATGCTAGCAGATACAGAACTAACGAATATGTTTTCTTCCCTTTCCGACAGACAGATCCACTATGCCTCAAGGAAGTTGATACCTATGGGGGCTGTCACTGTTTCAATCCCTGTAGGTTGGAACTAGGATTCACTGGGGGATATCAGGGCATAACAAGACAGGAAAGACCCGTCTACCTAAAGGATAATATGTATCTCTGGTGTATCAGAGTAATAGGAAAGTTCTACTCAGGTGCATTCTCTAGCTACCTTACAGCTGACTTTCACATCTCTCAACAGCTTGTACCTGCAGCTAAGTCTGTGCTAACTCATCATAATATTATTCTACAGGAAAAAAAAAAAAAAAACAGAGGACCAGATAAGATCAACTATGTCTTGGAGCCAATGCATTCAATATGTTGCTAACTTTCTTCCCTTCACCATCCACCCTAATGCCTCTAAATGTTTCTTTTGTGCATCCAGCAATAGACCTTTGCTGACAGCAATACCAGTTAATACTACCCTTCTTTACCCAGAAACAAAAAAAGATTTCACTGACTCTCATCTGATGGATATTCCCTTATTCGAACAACTGGCTAACTATCAAATTTGCATTTCCAGCAAGAGTAAGCCTACTCATTACAAATGCCTCACTAACATTACTCTCTCTGGGATAGCATGAGTCATCCCTCCTCTTTTCCTATGGTGCAAAGGAAAAGCACAACACTGTGTTAACTCCTCTTTGTCCACCTTTTGTGTACCCGTAACGATTACACCCCAGGTGTACCTATTCAAGAAAGAAGCTGCCCTCCTCCTTCACACCTGCCAGTGGAGAGAAATCTTCATCCCTTTGCTATTGGGGCTCAGACTTGCCCTCTCCCTGGGTGCGGAGGTGCTGCAACTGCTACTATTGTACAAACCCAGCACCTGGAAGGAGACTTTCGAGACAAGCTGGACCAGGCAATGGCATCCAGCCTCGAGTCTCTCCAATGGCAAATGAACTCTCTTGCCAGGGTTGTGCTCCAAAACAGAAGAGCACTGGACTTAATAACTGCTGAACATGGGGGGACGTGTGTAGTATTGGGAGAGAAATGCTGTTTTTTTGTGACTGAATCAAATGTTGTTGAGACCAATGTTAATACTCTCAAAAAATTTCATAATGATCTATTATCAAGATTTCAACCCACTGAACAATTAAGTTGGTTTAGTAATCCCTTGTTTTCATGGCTCCTACCCTAGGTTAGCCCCAGATCATGCTGTGTGTCATTTTGATGCTTGCTCCCTGTTTCATACAATTTCTTTGCCGACAAATTACTACCATTGCTAAAATTACTACCAAACAGGTCATGGTCAATGATCAAACTTTGGATTCTCCTGAGATAGATGAGTTGGCTCTTAAGGCTTGTGATGACACTTTTCCATTGTAAAATCAAACAGGGGGAGATGTTGGGGAACCCTGCTGTGAAGGTTGTAGTCCTCCATGTCTGGATAGCTCTAAGGGGCTCAGCGCCATATGGAAGGACTCCCCTTCTCAGCAGGGGGCCTCCTTCTCTCTTCCTGACTTACCTGGAAAGTGTCGCCAAGCACGGATGCCTGACCTTATTTGGAACATGACCTTTGGCATGGTTACCTGGAGTAAAAAGTACCCCCAGGTTTTTTCTATATGATAATCAGGTTTTGCCCAGTAGTTGGACGATAGGCGCCTACTGCCACATGTAAATACTATGAGCATGAGCACCTATCAGCTGAGTCATTGGCTACTGCCTCCACACTATATTTTTCCTAGTTCTCCCACTGAATAAATGGAGCTGTTTCACTGAATCTAGAGCTGTTTCAGAGTCTGGAGCTGTTTGCATCATTGAACCTGCCTCCCCAGAGGGCTTTCTTCTGTCAATGCTCACTGGCCATCCTGACCCTGCTCATCACTCCTGCTCCCTTTCTCCTCATGGACCAGTGGCGAACGACCAACGAGGAGAGGGAGCGACCCCACACAGATGGATTTACAGCTGAATTCTACCAATCATTTAAAGAAGAGCTATATTCTATACTACTTAATTTGTTCAAGAAGATAGAAATGGAGGGAGAACTTCCAAATTCCTTCTATGAAGCCAGCATCTCTCTAAAACCAAAAGCAGGTAAAGATACAACCAAAAAAGAAAACTATGGACCCATATCCTTAATGAACATAGATGCAAAAATTCTCAATAAAATACTTGCAAACCACCTACAGACACACATCAAAAAGATCATCCACCTTGATCAAGTCACCTTTTTCCAGAGATGCACTGATGTTTCAATATATGTAAGTCAATTAACATCATAAATCATACAAATAGACACCAGACAAGAACCACATGGTCATTTCAATAGATGCAGAGAAGGCCTTTGACATAATTCAACATGGATTTTTGTTCAAAGTCCTAGAGGGAATTGGACTGGAGGGAACATACCTCAACATAATTAAAGCCATATATAACAAACTCAGAGGCAACATCATTCTGAATGGAGAAAAACAAGAAGCATTCCCATAAAAATCAAGTACCAGACAAGGCTGTCCACTATTTCCACTCTTTTTAAGCACAGTGATTGAAACTCTTGCAAGAGCAATAAGACAAGAGCATATTAAAGGAATAATAATTGGAAAAGAAGAGATAAAATTATCACTTTTTGCAGATGATATGATATTATATCTAAGAGATGCCAAAAATTCCACCAGAAAACTCATAGAAATGATTAATACTTTCTGTTAGTTGGCAGGTTACAAAATTAATCTACAGAAGTCTGTGGCCTTTCTGCATACTAATAACAAGCAATCAGAGAAAGAGTACATGGAAACACTCCCTTTTACAATAGCCTCAAAATAATAAATAAATAAATAATAAATGAATAAAATATCTCAGAATAAACCTGACCAAAGATATTAAAGACCTCTACAATGAAAATTTTAAATCTTTAAAGAAAGAGTTTGAGGAAGAGATCAGAAGATGGAAGGATCTCCCATGCTCATGGATTGGAAGGATTAATATTGTGAAAATGACCATCCTACCAAAAGCCATTTATAGATTCAATGCAATGCCAATCAAAGTCCCCATGACACCTTTCACAGAAATAGAAAAAACCATCCTAAGATTCATCTGGAAGAACAAAAGACCTCAGGTAGCCAAAGCAACCCTGAGCACTAAGGTCAATTCTGGGGAAATTACTATACCAGATTTTAAACTGTATTACAGAGCTATAATCATAAAAACAATATGGTACTGCCACAAAAACAGACCTGTAGATCAGTGGAAAAAAACTGAAGACCCACTACAAGTACATGCAATTTCAGTCACCTGATATTTGATAAAGTGTTGGGAGCTATTAGTATGAGCACAGCTATTATGTACATTGACCTGTGGCAGACTTGCTTGTTTACTTTATGATCTTTCGCCTTGACTTAAGAGTTTGTGTGTTTTGCACACAAGTACCGAATTGTTCTGCCAAGTCAGGAAGAATGTGTTGATAATTTATTGTAATAATTTCTTGTATTCATAACAAATATTTGACTGTTCTTTGATCCTCCAATAGAGGTGGAAAAAAAGAGCTGCTGACGCTAATTCGGCTAAGCAAACTGTGGCTATCTGATGTTCTACTGTATAAAAAGGCTGAGCTAAAATAAACCGCGGCTGCAGTCTCTACTGACAGTCCTCCCAAGTATCTCTCTCTGTTTCTTGTTTATCTTTCATCCTCACTCCCCCTTTCAGGTGCTGTTCGTATTGGCTGGCTGGTACTGGCAACAAAGGGGTCAAGAACATTCAAGGAAAGATAATGTGTTCAGCAAATGGTGCTGGCAAAACTGGATCACCACCTGTAGAAGAATGAAACTAAACCTCTATCTTTAACCTTTCACTAAAGTCAACTCCAAATGGATCAAAGAGCTCAATGTGAAGCCTGAAACACTGAAACTGTTAGAAGAAAACTTTGGCAATACCCTACAAGATATAGGAGTAGGAAAGGATTTTCTAAACCGGACATCTATTGCTCAGGAAACAAGGTGAAGAATCAACAAATGGGAGTTCATTAACCTAAAAAGCTTCTGTACATCAAAAGAAGCAACCAAGAAAGAGAAGAGAAAATCCAGAGTGCGAGAAAATCTTTACCAGCAGCACATCTGACAGAGATTTAACATCCAGAATATATAATGAGCCCAAAATACAAATAATCAAGAAAGAAAGTAACCCAATTAAAAGATGGACTACAGAGCTGAACAGAGCATTCTCAAAAGCAGAAATAAAAATGGCTAAGCAGCATCTTAAAAAGTGTTGAACATCATTAGTAATTAGGGAAATCCAAATTAAACTCCTTTAAGACTTCATATTACCCCAGTCAGACTGGCTAAGATCAAAAGAACAAACAATACCAAATGTTGGAGAGGATATTGGGAAAAGGGAATGCTCATCCACTGCTGGTGGGACTGCAAACTTGTTCAACCAATATGGAAAGCAATGTGTAGTACTCTTAAAAATCTACAAATGAATTTACCATTTGACCCAGTTATACAACTCCTTGGCATATACCCAAGGAACTCACCCTATTGCAGAAACACTTATACATCCGTGTTTGTTGCGGCTCTTTTCACAATAGCTAAAAGATGGAAACAACCTAAATGCCCCTCAGCTGATGAATGAATAATGAAAATATGGCTCATTTATACGATGCAGTAAAGATGAAATCATGAAATTTGAAGGTAAATGGATGGACCTAGAAACTTTATACTAAGTGAAGTAACACAGAGTCAGAAAAACAATCTATTTCTCCCTCATATGAGGAACCTAGCACCAAATCCTTATAAGTGAGTATGTATCCAGATATAACTACAGAAACTAAGATAATGAAGAGGAACCAGGCAGGTAATGGAAAAGAAAGAAACTGAAAAAGAAGAACATTAGGAAAGAGGTGTTAGTAGGGAAGATGTGGATAAAAATGGGGTTATTTTAATGGGAAGTGGAAGGGAGGCTTATATAAGGAAACTTGGGGATAAAGGGAAAGAAGGAGCTCAAGAGAGGAGAGACCAAAGGAGAAGCACATTATTAAGGGGGAAATGGGAAAAATGGGGAAACCATGGTGGAAGAGTTAGACAGTAAGATAGATAAATAATGCCTAGCTAGTTTTAAAAAAGAAAGGGAACCATATTAGTCCAACAACCTCCTGGCAAATTATACATAGAACTAGCTGAAATAACATAATATATGTCTAGTCAAGGTTTGTAGGAGAGCATTGGTTTTTGCCCAATTACCATATACTTAGCACATGGTAATTAAAAGCACCAGACTGGTGAAATTCAACTTCTTGGATATTTAACAGCCATACTTTGAGGCCAATACTAATCTGTTTAGAGGGACTTAAAGGAAAGTTTTTGCTCCTTGACCTCCAAGTTCAACTAAGTTCCAGGGCACTATGGTTCATCTCTCAAAATGTCTTGTAACTGTGGTGCATCACTGTCCTCTTGATCAAGGAGGTCATGGAGACCCCACCAGATGGACTGAACCAGTGTACAGTCTACAAAGAGGAGGGTCAATGCAGAGGAAACATTTGCTTCATGCTTCCTGGTGAAGCCAGCTACAGTCGAGCAGGACCTTTGACTTATCTTCACATAGATGGAACTTGTAGAGGAAAGGTGCCTGGGTCTCCTCCAAAGCCCAAGTGTCCCCTGAGGAACAGATCCCCAAATGACCTTAAGGGTAAAAATAAATTGGTTAATCTGGGCCAACTGTATGGTCTTAAACACCCCAAAATAAAGTACAACCAAAGATTAAAATGATCAGTATAATTCTTTTAGAGTCCATGTGTATTGCTAAAGGCTACATAACAAGAAACAATGCCAGACAGGAAATACATTCCTTTGGGTTATTGGCCATCATGGTCAGACAGTAGCCCAGCATAGAAATGGGAAAATGAACAGCAGACCCCAATCTTATCTAAAGGAATGTTGGCAACTGATTGCTGCTAGATGAGGAAGAGCTGATCTTCCTAAAACAGGGAAATCTATATAGGCTGACTAGATTCAGAAGATGGACTAACACTGGGTAACTGTGGACAGTAACAGGAATGGCAGAGTGTATGGGCTCCAGTGAGGGTAGGGAGGCTATTGGAGGGTGACATTTGGGATGCAGGTATAAAGATGAATAAGATTGTTTGGGATGCTCTGTATGAAGTACACACACACTCAAAAAAATAAATCAATAAAAAAATTAAAAAACTGCTATGTATACCTATTTGCCTATTATATGGTGTTTAGTCTTCAAAAACTTTTGCTTTGTAAATTATAGAAGAGCAAGGGGAAAGAGAATATTACAAAATCAAAGTTGGAGTTTCTGAAAAGGCAACCACTTCAATTTCTGGGCCATTTCAACTGTAGACTATTGGTGCTGAAGAGATTGCTCAGTGGTTAAGAACACTGGCTTCTCTTGCAGAAGAACTGGCCATGTTTCCCAGACCCCACAGGGCATACAATGCCCTTTTCTTGCCTCTGTGGGCATTGCACACATGTGGTGTACTTTCATACTTTATATACATAAAAAATAAAAATAAATTAAAAATTAAACTGTAGACTGAAAGGTGAGCCTACAGCATTAGAATTTCATTACACAAAGTAAGAATTGGAAATCTCCCCTTTGTGGGAATTTCTTTAGATACACATTTGATATATGGCTATCCAGTCCAATATGGACATCCCTATATTATCAGAGTTCATAAAAATCAAATAATCTTTTACTAGACAACTCTAATAGATATACAAATGTCTTCTTTTATGTTGAACTGAAATTTGTCTTCTGATAACTTTCACACACTAGACCTAAGGCCACTAGCTAAATCAATGAGTTCCCATTTCTTTCTAATAGATCTTCAAGCACTGGCAAGGCATCTGCAGTCCCTTGCCAGGGGGCTTTCCCCATTTTCCTGATATAAAACTTTTCTCCATTTTGAGTAATCTCTTCCAGATAGTATTTAATTATAAACATTCCTTGTCAATCAAGGATCTCAATTAAGAACAAGGCAACATCCAGCATTACAGCAGATAATTTCTGTTGACAAAGCAGAATAAGGCATTAGAAATTGTTGATGTATTTCAAAACATAGCTCAAAGACTTGTAAATGTTGCTGAAATATAACCTGAAGATTAGGCTCTAAGCAAGAAATCTAAGCTCACAGAAGCCTTTCCATCAAAAAGGGTCATTGAAATCTTGAGTAAGAGTGAGCTGACAGAATGACAACTCATGGGTATTGTTTCTGTTTTCATCTACATGATAGGTGTTGCTTGATGCAAATGCAAGATTTTGGATAACAAGAGGACACAGGTTCAATTCCTAGCACCCACATGGCAGTTAGCAACTTTCTGTAACTCCAGTTCCAGGGTATACAACACCCTCTTCTGTCCTCTGGGGGCCTTGCATGCACTTACATATATGAGGCAAAACATTCATACATATAAAATAAAAACAATAAAATATTAAAAAATAATTATGCTGTATGTATATGTATGTACGTGGGTGTGCACATGCCATAGTACTTGTGTGAAGGTGAGAGGACAGTTTTCAGAAGTCAGTTCTCTCCTTCCATTATGTAGGTCCTGGACCAACTCAGGTCATCTGGCTTGCTAACAAGTACGTAACTTGTTGAGTTGTCTTGCTTGTCCTAGTGCACACATTTTACTCACTTAGGAAGTAGAAGCTAGGGAATTATAACACTGAATATAGTGAGTTTGAGCAAAACTTGAGAGACTGAAGAAGGAGCAGTTCTACCAAATTTATATTCAGTGTGATGATATGAAAACACTGTATATTATTTCAAATAAGGTAAAAGTCATTGCATTTTCTCTTGTAGTTATATCTTATAAAAGTAGGAAATGTGAATACCTTGCACAATTTATCTGTACAGAATATTCTGGAAAATAAACAACTTGAAAGAAAGAGAAACAATTGGTTTGCTGCTTATTATACTATTTCAATGCCTATTTCAAATTGCTTTGTGTAGAAGGAATCTATCCACTCTCAAAAGTAGTAGATCTACAGAAGTAGTGTGGATCCAAGTTTTCCTTCCTCTAACTGTGCTCTATGACTATGTTATGCAATACACAATTCCTTATTTAACTGTAGAAATATTGAGAGTATGTTTGCAGTGCTCATAGGTCCCTAGCTTTCTGTGTTCTCTATTAGTGTTTGCTATGCTTTTGAAATTGCCAGGTTGTGCTCAACAGTGTACTTAAATCCAGTTTTATTTTTATCTCCCTTTTCATTCTCGCTCATAACATTCTCTGTCTCTGTCTCTGTCTTTCTCTGTCTCTCTGTCTGTTTTTCTCACATAAAATGCTGTAACTTACTATTCATGTTTTAGGTTTAATTATTCCAGAAGAAGTTTCCTTTATATACAGGGCTAAAGATCCTGGGCTTTCCCTCACTCCATCTTACTTTCTCCAGCAGCTAATTCAGGCATTCTTTGGGGACAATGGGAGGGAAATGGTATAGCACTCACAAACATTGTAGATGAAAACCCTTGAGTTATAATTCCAGAATCTATATTTATCATCTGATGAAAGCTTTCTAAAGTCTTTATACTTTATTTTATCAGGAATGAAATATGGATTGATACTATCTACACTTCCTTTCAAATACATTTATTAAGTACTTATATTGTCTCACAGAGTATTCTAAATTCTTGAGACAAGAAGTTAATAAAATGAAGAAGAATTTTGTAAGATCTTTACCAAGATTTTAAGTGTAAAACAGAAATATGAACTATGCCATGAAATTTTTGTTTAACAAACCCTTTTTTACTTTCTATGTCCTCATCAGTATTGTAGAAACTGAGAAACAGAGTATTAACTAGGAAAAAATGTAGGTGATTAGATAAAAGTAAGCAAAATAATTCAGGTAGTGACATCTGTGCATGATTCACATAATCAATGCATGTAAAGGAAAACATTTGAGTGAATAATAAGAAAGGCTAACTCCAGAAATTTAAATCAAATAAAATAACTAAATAGTTATGCTAGGAGTAAAAGGAAAATAAAAAAGTAATATTAGGAGCAAAATGAGAACAACAACAACAACAAACAAACAAACAAACAAACAAACAAAAAACATGACCATAAAAACCCATCAGAATACACAATTCAGAAAGAATTGACTTTGAAGTCAGTTGGAGAATGAGCAGTGAGCAGACAGATAGACCATTCATTCTTGCTGCTGCTTTAAAAAGTAATCTGTCATATCTCTATACAAATGAAATGTCTTATTGTATGCTAAATATGAATCCTTATATTTTCAGAGAAGTATACCATACACTACTTATCTAACAAGCTTCTTTTTGCTAGAGATGGAGACAATTACAGAGTTCCACAATTGGTCACACAGAGAGACTATGTATCTGAGAGATGCCCAGCCCTAAGTGACACATTTGCAGTGGAACCTCTACACCTAAGACTGGAGAACATAGTGGAACAGGGGTAGAGAGCATACTAATGCCTCCCTCAACTCTCATCAGCAAAGCTTCCTCATGCAACTGAGTGTAATGAACACAGAAGGCCACAACTGGCGAGGGTGTAGAGAATAAGAGACTGCAGAATGTGTGTCCCTGGATAGGACTTCTATATTAAATCTCACCACCCATGGTTCAGGGGCCATTACAGAAGAGGGAGTGGAAAGATTCTTACGGTAAGGGTTGGCTCATGAACATAAGGAAAGAGAGGCTTTCAGGCCTCTAGGAACTTGCTCACATTGCAACAATGGTGACAGTATGCTTAAGACCCATGTTGACTCAGTTAGACAAAAGCCCAGAATAGAATGAAGGAAATGTACAGCAGACCTTAACCGTAGCAAAGGAACTATTGGAAACCGATTATTGCTTGGTGAGCAAGAATTGGTCTTCTTTAAGGGAGTAACTTAGATAGGCTGACAAGACTCCAGTGGGTGAACTTGCACCATAAGACATCTGGGTAGAAATGCTTGACTGAATAGGCCTTAACATATGTGATGGAATGCATGAAATCTGGTGTGGGTGAAGGACTGTGTGAGGCTGTGAAAGGGATGTGGTTTCTTAATATGATTAAGATTTATTGTATGAAATGCACAAAACTCAATAAAAGTGCACATTAAAAAAGAGAAAAGCAATATGCCTTTATGACATTTGTAACTATTTTTAATCCAAACATTTGTACTTATTTGATTCTAGTGTTACCTCACTCTTGAATCCAAGAAATTATTACAGTCTTCTTTAGCTCTGATTGTTACTGGATACTGAGGCCCATAACCAACTACCTTACTTTCCCTGTATTTCAGCAGAAAGTAGGAAGGAGAATTTGGTGAAGAAAAATAGACTTATTTATAGCTTGGCCAAATCAGGGGGAAAACAAACCTAATTTCTCTGTACCTGGACTATGACAATCTTACAATTTATAGAAAATATGTAGCTTTCATGAGACAGTTCAATCAGTCATTTTTCCTGGGCACAGTACCTCTAGGTTGCCACCATTCTGAGCAGATCGTCTTTGTCCTCGGTAACTTGAGGACTACTAACATCAAAAGAAACCATGTTAACCACATGTAAACACTTCATGAGTGTAGGAGGTAACAGCTAGGACTGCAACTGTGAGAAAGATAATGTGTTGGACTATGAGTTGGAAGATGAAAATTCCAGTTTCATCCAAAAGAAATTAATGCTGCCCTTATGATAGAAGCACACTAACGAAAAGAACGTGATATTGGCATAAAAGCAGAAATTTAGACCACTGGAATAGAATGGAAAACACGGAAATAAACCCTTATATAACTCAATTGATTCTCATCAAACATATGAAAAACGTACACCAGAGAAGAGATAGCCTCATTAATAAATGGTGCTGAGGAAACTGGACACTTGAAGTAGACTATCAAAACTTGATCCCTATCTTTCAGCATGTACAAATATCAAATAAAAAAGGACCAAAGACCATAAGTAAGATTTGAAACTGGTGAAACTGGTACACTTATATACATGCAGGCAATAAACTCATACACCCAAAATAGTAATAATAATAAAATAAAATAGTAGTAATAAAATAATAAAATGCATATACATGCAATAGAATATTATTCAGTCTTCAAGAATGAAATTCTGTCATTTGCTGCAAAATGGATGAAACTGCAGGACACCCAGTTTCAGCAAAATTACCAGACATGAAAAGATGAATACTTCATGTTTTCTCTCACATTGGGAAACGAAAAACAGTTAATCTTAATGTAGCATAGTGATTAATAAAGGCTCGGAATGTTGTGTCTGTTGGTGGGTAGATGAAGGGAAGTTAGACTGAATCAATGTACATTTTGTGTGTGTGTGTGTGTGTGTATCATGCTGAACTCTACTATGTGTATTAGATAAATGTTGATAGATATAATCAGCTAATATATGCTTATAATAAATGTATGCTAACAAAAGAAAAAGACTAGCATGCTGCAACCAGGAAAAAGAATGAAAATATAATAGCCAAAAAATCTTGTTTAGCTGATTTTGGGAATTCATCTCTAGAGTGAGGCACAGGGCCTGTTCTATAGGACTGTTACGTAGTGAGGTATGGGAGAAATAAAGTATTAACATTGACAGAATGGGAGAAAGCAGAGTCAGGAGCTATGACTTATGTTGTAGCATCCTTCCAGTTGACTGTTGGAAGGATACAGAGGGAGACAGACAAATGACCATTTTTATAATTGCAAAGTCTATGTGTTAGGAAGAAAGCTCACCTAGCTAGCTGGTGCTCAAGGAGCAATGGTGGAGCTAGCTAGTTCTCTTGCCTTTGCTCACACTGCCTGGGAAGCGTGTGAAGGTTCCCCTGAGAAAAATGACATTAGTACCAGAATTCTGAGTCAAAATAACTAGGCAGGGGGTCTGGAGGTAAGAATTCTCCAAGGGGACAGTTTGTGCCAAGATCTTGGGCACGAAGAAATTGTGCATAAGGAACTGAAAGCATATCAGTGAGGCAAGTCAGAGTAGGGTTCAAATGATGCTCAAAGGCAAATCAGGGCAAGGCCACTATGATCTTGTAGGTCATAATGATGATTTTCTTCTTCCTAAGAAAATTATTTTCATACATGAAGCAAAAGGTAAGAGTAGTGGTGAAGATGGAAAGGTAGGGACCCATTTAAGAGACAACACAAAAGGAGAAAAAAAAGAGTGAATCTGGCAAGAGAGTGAATTAAGGGAAAGAGATAGTGTCAGGATGTTACAGGGTCTGACTGACCAATGATGACTCCTTTCTCAACATGACTGAAGGTTCCGAATCACTGTTTTTGTCACTGCTTATGTTCAGTGTGAGAAATAGGGAGCTGGCTATACAAAATCGCAGGCACACACTGCAATATTATCTGTCCTCAAATATAAGATGCTTATTTTGGAGACTGAGTGAGTGAATCGGCCTAGCAAGCAGCAAAGCTGGCTGAAGGGGATAGGGGTGAGGTGAAGGGAAGAGGGGAAGATTCCTGGCTGCAGTACATCTCTTGAGGGGAGATGCCTGGATGTGGTATACCTTCAAGGAGGAAGGAGGTGGACCAGGAGGAAGGTGCTTGGCTGGGCACCCCCCCTCCCCCGATGCTGTAGTTTAGGTTTCAAACTTTACCATAAAGTGGATATAGCCATATGGTGACTCATGGGAAAGTTTTTGGTTTTCTAAAGCATATGATAGTTATGTTGACACTGAGGTTTTTCTCCACACTGGTTGGCCACAAGTATACAATCTGCACAAAATACAGTATCCAGAAATCACAGAATAGTACAATAACATATACTATGCTTGTACTCTCTCAAAACGGCAGTCAGGGAAGACAGAGAAGAGACAAGGTGAGGAGTTCCCCAGCCCCAGGATAAGAGGAAAGAGAGTTTGGGAACCCTGACATGGTGGACTCTTGGGATACCAACGCTATGAAGAATCTCTGCCAACCTGGTCCTACCCTCTCAGTGCACCATTGCAAAAATCACTTAATTTTTTTTATTATTATCAACATGATAACTTGCATTTGTGGAGATTTTGGAGGACTTAAAAGTGTAACACAAAGTAATTTTGCTCTGGGAGATATCCACTGCTAAGCTAAGATTCTCCTCCTCTTTTATTCTCTTACATTGTTACTATCATTTGGAGTTGTAACACAGATACAACTTTATATCTTGCTTTTAACAGATGATAGTGATAAGGCTTTTGGCAAACCATCCCAACCTCTTTCTTCAGTGAAATGGAAGGAAGATTGAGAAAAGTTGATATGCTCTGAATATTTGAATAATGCTCAAGTAAACCAGTTGTCCCCTGAGGAGACTCGTGCAGGTGGGGAAAGCATAGAGAGCAATACTTCTACTGTACTGTACACCACTGATACCTCTATAAATGTACTGCACATTCATGCATTATCAAATAAATTAAAAGTGATAATTACAGATTTAAAAATGTTGATTGTGCAATGTACAGACTAGCTGGATTCGACTAGCCAACCTCAAGGGGGACGACTTTGCGGAAGAGCAAATTGACTACCAATCCGAGTGCAGCGTTTGCAGACTGGGTGGAGAGAGGATAGCAGTGATCTAAGGCCGCTGCAGTTTGCTGAACTCTGAAGCCTAGCGGCATGTGGTACTTACTGCTTTGGGTGCTTTCCAATGTTCACGGAAGATCTGATGGTGAGTGGAAGGAGGGTACACCAATATGCGCTGAAAAGGGTGGAGAGATGGAGGAGGATTGGGAGAGCCATGTGAATGTGAGCCCAAAGTTCACAGATCAGAGGAAGAATGAGCTGCGGCTGGTCAGAGCCCCAGCACAGTTCAGAACTCCCGCGCTGTACCCTTCCTTATCAGTCGCATCTATGGTTGTTCTTTTTCCTCATGCTGTCTGCACATTTGATCACTCTCTACGCTCATTCAGCTTTCACTGTTTTCTAGTCTGGCAAAATAATTTCCGCTTCTGCTGCCTGCAGATCTCCTCCTTGGCCAACAGCAGCTGCACTCGCACAGACAGCTCAGCCTGGCTGGAGCAATGCTTCAGAGCCATCATTTCTGTAAAGCCATGGTCCCAGGGCCGATTTAGTTACCAGCAGTGGGAGAAGCTGCAGCATTTATTTCGTGTTTATCGAAGCAGCTTCACCAGGGACATATAGGAATTCGCCAAAATGCTACCTAACTTTGGCTGTCTGTGGAGGGATAGAATCCTGAGCAGGCACCCAATGGGAAAGAATGGACTCAGAACCCCAAATGGGAAACAGACTCTAATGAGAGTCTCCGTTTTGTTTGTTTGTTTTGTTCTGTTTTCTTTTTATCACTCTTCAGATTTCCACTTCTGCCTGGAGATATCCTTGTCTCTTACTTCTGAAAACAACCCTTATTTCTGCTCTAAGACACCCACTTTCATTCCCCTCAACCAGGACCTTTGTCATTTTGCCAACCTTTAAAACCATTCTTTGATCTCTACTGATTTCTCTCTACAGATCCCATTCAGCTCCAGTTGTCTGCTGGATGTGAACTGTACCCTGGAAATGCCTCAGAAAACTTTCTCCATGTAGAATTTCAAGGAGAATATATCCTGAGTTTCTGGGGGAACTTCCTGAAAGAAAGCCCCAGAGGCCCCATTTTGTAAAAAGTTGGCCATCAAAGTGCTCAGTGATGATAAAGGGACCAGGGAAATTGTGCAATTGCTCCTGGATGACACCTGTCCCCACCTTGTCTGTGGCTTTCTAGAGGCAGGGAAGACAAAACTGGAGAAGCAACGTCAGCTTGCTCTCCTCACCATGGCTCTACACATGGATTCCACCTGTTTTCCCAGTGAAGGGTTCTGTTTGCTGTAAGCATCAGAGAAAAGGCAAGGTCTAGAAGGAGATGAATAAAGCTTGTGGCTATTTATTAGTTTTGCTGACAATCACTGTTGGATTCTATAAACTGAGTTAAACAAACACTGAGGATAAAAATCAAATCAGGGAATATTTGAGACATGCTTTATTCTACAGCTGAGCTCAGGGTGGCCTAGAGTACAGGGGAAGGAGGTTTATGGGGTCCTGGAATTATGGAAGGATTAGGAAGTATCAGAAATGGTTCTCCTGGACAAATAGATTAAATAACAGGTGATTTCATCTCTGGAAGTGGGCCTCTGGGAAGCATGGTGAGCTTGATAGGAGGCCGGGAGCCTTCAATATAAAGTCCTCACCTTAAGATTCCTTTATTCTTTGATTACAGAGAAACCTGAGGCTTGGCTGTCAAGTGGCCCCAGCCCTGGACTTGGCCATCTGAAGCTGGTGTGTCATGTCTCTGGCTTCTACCCAAAGCCTGTGTGAGTGATGTGGATGCAGGGTGAGTAGGAGCAGCAGGATACTCAGAGACGTGATATCCTGCCCAATGCCGATGGAACATGGTATCTTCAAGAAGCCCTGGATGTGAAGGCTAGATAGGCAGCTGGCCTGCTGGATGAAGCACAGGAGTCTAGGGGAGCAGGACATCACTCTCTACTGGGGTGAGAAAGAACTAGAGCCAAGTTGAGATTAAGTGGAGGTAGTCCTTAAACACATAGAGAGAGTTGAACATACTCAGAGATGAAATACCTAACCATTATAGGAGGTCTAGAAAAAGGGAATTCTAGATACAGGAAGAAGGGATATTGATACCCAAAATTAAAAAAGATTTGAGATTAGATGTTTTATCTATAAGAAGAAAGGAGATTCATAAACTCAGAAGATTCAGAGGCAGGTGGCAAATAAAGAATCTGAGGAAGATTCATTCCCTACTACAAAGGGGCCAGGACTGAGAGCACAGCTATGGTATATTGATTGCCTCCTATGTGAGCACTGGCTATTCTACCAGTGCTTCATTTCATATCAGCACTTGCTTTGAATCAAGTATTTTTGTCTTTATTTGTAGATGAGGAAATTGATCTAAGACAGATTAACTGCTCAAAGTCACACAGAAAGAAGGCAAGAGGCAGACTCACATCTGTCTGGCTAGTATGCTACAGTGAACTGAATTAGGGTTGCAAAGATCCTGAGAAAAGATGGGCAGGCTAAATCCATGAGAAGTAGAAGCAGATGCTTTAAATGAAGAAAGAAATAAGCACCTAGCCTTTTCACATGTACTTAGAATAAGAAACTTGAAATGGAGACATGACCTGTGCTTAAGGATATCTTGTGTTCTTGCAATGCAGGTAGCAGACATTTATCCATAGGCTTGATCATTTTGGCAATGCCGGCATGTCTGCTGTCCCATTTTGTGTTCATTCTGGGCTTAACCTTCTGGATCCGAAGGGACTGGTAAGTCTCCCTTTCTGTGTGCTCCTTTCCTCAGCCTTTCTTTTTCATTCTCTGCTCCTGCTCCTTTAACGGCCTCTCTCCTCACAGCTCTTATCAAGATCTCCTGGGATTCTTCCTTACTCCTACCTCTCCTGGAACTCGGGTACTCAACTTTCTAGGACTTCAGTCCTAGTCTACTCAGGAATTGAGTGTGAAAGAAGTATCTTAAAGAAGTAAAAAGCAACTATGAAACTCTTTTTAACATTAATTATCTAAAAGAAATTAAGTTTTTTAAAATTATATTTCAGGTTTGTAAACCCAAGTGTTTCTGCATAAACACAACTGCAAATACAATTACCTGTCAGGAACAAACAAATAAGGGCCAGGTGTAAGCTTGTATGTTTAGTATTTTATGGGATTTTCACTGAGCTAAAAAGTACCCATTCTGTCCAAACAGCCACTGCAGCAATTTATTGACAAATAGAAAGTCAAATCCTAGTTTTACTGTAATCTCTCTTTTTCAAGAAATCTAGAAATCTGGATTTTTTTTTGTGACTTGTAGACATGAAAAAGTAAACTCAAATATTTACAAAATACTGTGTGAAAATTTAGATAAATATTTGATGGCTAATAACTCAGGGGCTTCCAGTCTGTGGCTTTTTCTTTAATTTGTAAGCTGTGATATGAACTCTACTCAAGCACACCCAAGGTTAAAATTAATGATCTGAGCTGGGCATGGTCGTGCATGCCTTTAATCCATCTCTCCAGAGCCAGGGGCAAGTGGATCTCTGTGAGACTGAGGACAACCTGGTCTACATTGTGAGTGCCATGCCATCTGGCCCTACAGGGAGACCAGGTCTCCAAAAGACAGAAAAAAATTGAGTATCTGATCATGGAAGTGCTGTTGAGCCAGCTTGAGAAAAGAAGCAAGGACTTAGTGCTCTTGGACTCAAGTAAGGGACACAGGTACAGAATACAGTTAAGAGGACACCAGGACCCATTTAGCACAACCTGAGGAAGCTCCCAAAAATGTGATGAGGGACAAACACCTGCTATTAGAGAACAGCTAATAAACTAGAAAAGAGAATGTTATTCCTTAATAGTTTTTACAAATAAATCAAACATATATCAAATACATACTTTTAATAAATAAATAATTTATTGAGAATTTCACACATGCTTCTAAGGTGTTTTGATCAAATCCATGCCCACTCCCTCTCCTCCAACTCCTCCCATATCTCCCCATCACTTTTTTTCTGATAAATTCATGTACTCTTTCTTCTTCTTTGGCTTATCTATTTATTTTTACAGGGTTTTTGGATACTCTAACATTCCGCCCTCTGAAGAGGTATCCCTAAAATCATTTAAGGATTAGATACAAGTTCCCAAATACTTTTGAAATTTTTGGCCTTTGGAACAGAGTATGTTGCTAAGAGGCCCAAGGCCATTTTGACTTTTAGCCAAGAAGCTTACTTTGGGGCTCAAGTTCTAGACAGGGAACTAGAAAAAAGTCAGAACATGGCAATTTTCAAATATTCACATGACAGTCCATTGAAATTTCTTGACAAGGGCTTCCAAAAGCATCCCTCTTTTAGGTTCCTCCTCATTTTTCTTTTGTCTTCCAAGGCTAGACTCTAGAGTGATGAATTCAGGATTTGCTTTCAGGTATTTTGATAGCTGTTGGAGTGGCTAGAATCAGTGTCACTTCCCTCTCAAAGGCTTCTAGATAGGGGGAGAAAACAAATTTATCCATCATTTTAGAACAGAAGCTGCTTGTCTCCCTTAGTTACAGGTGAACACTACAGTATTGGAGGACAAGATTTGAAGTCTTACATCTGAACAGCACTTTCTGGTTAGGAACTCTTAAGTAAATATACTGATGACTTTACTGTTTGGTTATACTTTCCTTTTGAGTATTTAAGACCATATAGTTGGCCCAAATAAATCCAATTCTTTTTACACTTAAGGTCATTTGAGGATCTGTTCCTCAGGGTCACATGGATTTGGGAGGAGCTCCTGGCTCCTTTCTTTTACCAGTTCCATCTATGTGAAGGTAAGCCAAAGGCCTGCTCGACCGTGTCTGGCTTCACTTGGAAGCATGAATGAGATGTTTTCTCTGACGACTCTCCTCTTTGTAGACTGGACACTGGTTCAAGTTCATCTTGTGGGATCTCCATGTCCTCCCTGAACAAGACAACAGGTGACTCACCACAGTTACAGTACATTTTCAGAGATGTTCCATAGTCCCCTGGAACTTAGTCAACCTTGGAGGGTAAGGGACAAAAACTGTCCTTTAAGTCCCTCTGACCAGATTAGTATAGGCCTCAAAGTATGGCTGTTAAACATTCAGTAAGGTTAGTTCTACCAGTCTGGTACTTTTAATTATCATGTGCTTTGTAGATAATGCTTGAGAGAAAAACCAAATATTCTCAGATAAACCTTGATTAGATATATACTTTGTTCCTTAAACTAGTTGACTCTACCATGACCATAAAAATTTTAAGAATTTGTGTATATTATTTTTGTTTCATCCTTTATATACCATAACAAACCTACACAGACCTTCACCACTTGCTTAGGCTTTCTCAATTTTTTTCTATTTTAGAAAATATCTCCATTTCCATATACTTTTAACATCTTTTACATTCTCACTTTTCTTTTTTTAAAATAATTTTGAGACATAATAGCATTAAAAAAAGTAAATTATCTTAGTGTTGTGAGACTTCTTTTCCTGGGGATGCTAAGCAATGCTTATTCCTTTTTAAGGTTCTAGTGTCAAACCAATGTTTGATTAAAGTTTTACTGGGGAACCAGTGAACTTATTGTGCTTACTTATTGAGATAACTGAGGGGTTGCTGAGGTGTATGTATGACCTGAGGGTATGCACACTGGAAAGACTTTACCCAGTATGGGCGTGCGGGTTTTGCAGAGCGCCAGCTGCTGGGTGTGGCACCGGTCTCCCTCGCGCCGCTGGGGGGACGTGGGGCGGGTCGCACTCCACGTCTGCTGAGACTCTCCGCTACCGGGCCTGGTGGCTCTCAAGGACTGCTGTCAGCTACCCAGTCGGGTTCCGTCCCAATCTACCGAGCACTCCCTCTGTGTTCGAGACCCGTCAGCTGCCAGGTCACGAGGGGAGGTATGGGACAGTGAAAGCAGGGTCTTCGTGAGTCGATGACAGAAGGATAGCACCCCCCCGTGGGGAGACTGGATCACAGGATTTAGTGTTACAGCTTCAGACAAGTGACTCAGCTCAGATCTCAGTGATTCAGCTCCAGCTTTATTGGGGTAAGACTAGGATTATTTATAGTGTGGAGACAGTAGAAAAAGCCTTAGCTGATAGGTGCTCCTGGAATGCTTCATTTACATAGGGCGGTGGGCTTCTATCAGGCTATCAGACAATGCCTGATTAAAACCTGGTGGTTTCTGTGCTGGAGGGCATGTATCTGTGACGGGCATTTCAAAAGTAAGTCAGGGAGGAGAGCAGAAGGTACCCTGCTGAGAAGGGGAGTCTCCCCATTTGCGCTGAGCCGGCTTGTGGCTATCCGGACGTGGGGAGACTGCTACTCTAAACAGCAGGGGTCCCCAACAACCCAGCGTGGGTCATGCCTTCTTTTCCTAGCCTTTCCCAGACTGTATACTTTAACCTTCCCCAAATCCATGAGGCCATGGGTGATTAGGGCCCAATTATATATAGTTGGCTGGAAAGAGTGGCTGGATACTCCAGTGAGGGCCCAATGACCCTGCTTGGCTCTCTTTTAATGAATGAGCACAACTGTTAACAACCCCAATTGTGACAAAGTTTAGAGAGCAGACTCAGCTGAAGTCATGATGATGGTAGTTATTTCATGTAGAAGGGACTGCTGAACAGCGTCATCTTATTAAAAGGACCTGGAATTTAAAATGATTTGGCGCTAGGATCCACATATGTGGGAGAACATACGTCATTTGTTTTTCCGAGTCTGTTACTTAGTATAACAGTTTCTAGATCCATCCATTCACCTTCAAATTTCATTATTTCATCTTTCTTTACTGCTAAATAGAACTCCATTATGTAAATATACCACATTTTTGTTAACCACTTGTCAGTTGAGGGGCACATAGGTTTCTTCCATCTCTTAGCTATTGTGGAAAGAGCAGCAACAGACATGGTTGTACAAGTGTCTCTACAATAGGATGAGTCCTTCGGGTATATGCCAAAGAATGGTATAACCGGGTCATATGGTAGGTTCATTTTTTACATTTTTAAGAGTTCTCCATAAGAGAACTATACTCCATAAAGGTTGCATGATTTTGCGATCCCACCAGCAGTGAATGAGCATTCCCCTTTCTCCACATCCTTACCAGCATTTGGTATCATTTGTTGTCTTGATCCTAGCCAGTCTGATTGGGGTAAGGTAATATGTTAAGGTGGTTTTAATTTGCATTTCCCTAATTACTAATGATGTTGAATACTTTTTGAAGGTTTCTTAGCCATCTTTATTTCTTCCTTTGAGAATTCTCTGTTTAGATCTTTAGCCCATCTTTTCATTGGGTCATTTGGTTTCTCGATTCTTTGTTTTTTTATTTCTTTATATATTCTGAATGTTAAACCTCTGTCAGATATGTCACTGCTGAAGATTTTTTTCCAAGTCTGTAGGTTTTCTCCTCACTTTTTTGATTGTTTCTTTTGCTGCACAGAAACATTTTAGTTTGATGAGGTCCCACTTGTTGATTGCTGACCTTAATTACTGAGCAACTTTGGTCCCATTTAGAAAATCCTTTCCTACACCTATATCTTGTAAGTTACTGCCAGTATTTTCTTCTAATAGTTTCAGGGTTTCCAGTTTCACATTGAGGTCTTTGATCCATTTGGAATTTACTTTTGTGCAAGGTGAAAGATAAGAATCTAATTTCATTCTTCTACAGGTGGAGATCCAGTTTTGCCAGCACCATTTGTTGAAGATGCTGTCTTTTCTCCATTGTGTGTTCTTGGCACCTGTGTCAAATATCAGGTGGCTGAAATTGCATTTACTTGGGTTTGGATCTTCAATGATGTTCCATTGATCTATGTGACTATTTTTGAGCAAGTATCATTGCTCTTAGTGCTCAGGGTTGCTTTGACTACCCGAGTTTGTTTGTGCTTCTATATGAATCTTTGGATATTTTTTCCAATTCTGTGAAAAATGTCATGGGGATTTTGATTGGGATTGCATTGAATCTATATATGACTCTTGGTAGGATGGTCATTTTCGCAATATTAATTCTTCTAATCCATGAGCATGAGAGATCCTTCCATCTCCTGGTGTCTCCCTCAATCTCTTTCTTTAATGATTTAAAATTTTCATTGTAGAGATCTTTGGTGTCTTTGGTCAGATTTAGTCCAAGATATTTTCTTTTTTTTTTTTGCAGAAATTGTGAATTGGATCATTTCCCTGTATTCTTCCTCTAGTTGCTTGTTATTGGTATATAGAAAGGCTGCTGATTTTTGTAGATTGATTTTATAACCTGCCACTATACTGAAAGTGTTGATCAGTTCTAGGAGTTTTGTGGTGGAATTTTTGGGATCTCTTGGGTATAGTATCATATCATCTGCAAAATTGATAGTTTGATCTCTTCTTTTCCAATTAACTCCAGTCCAATTCCCTCTAGGACTTTGAACATAAATGCATGCTGAATTTTGTCAAAAGCCTTTTCTGCATCTATTGAGATGACAATGTAGTTTTTGTCTTTGAGTCCATTTATATGATTAATGATATTTATTGACTTGAGTATATTGATCCAGACCTGCACCTCTTGGATAAAGTACTTTATCATGGTGAATGATCTTTTTAATGTATGTCTGTAAGTGGTTTGCAAGTATTTTGTTGAGAATTTTTGCATTTTTGTACATTAAGGATATGGGTGTATAGTTTTCTTTTTTGATTGTGTCTTTACCAAGTTTGGGTATTAGAGTGATGCTGGTTTCTTATAAGGAATTTGGGAGTTCTCCTGTTTCTATCATTTTGAATAATTTAAGTAATATTGGTTGGAGGTCTTCTTTAAATGGTAGAATTCTGCTGTAAATCCATCTGGGCCTGGGCTCTTTTTAGTTGGGAGGCTTTGTACTACTGTTTCAATTTCATTGTATATTATGGTCTGTTTAAATTGTTGATCTCTTCTTGGTTTAACTTTGGTGGTTCCCATGATTTCATATATCCATCCATTTCTTTGAGATTTTCAGATTTAGTAGTCTATAGGTTTTTAAAATATTCCCTCATAATGGCCTGGATCTTTTGGGTGTCTGTTGTGATGTTTCCCCTTTCATCTCTGATTTTGTCTACCTTCCCTGATAGAGGAGGATCAGTCTTGGGTCAAGTTTATATGAATAGCTGTGCTCCCCTGCTAGAACCTCCAAACAAGCTCTCAAAATACGTATTTTTAAAAAACCTGTCCTTCTAAAGATACTAGAGAGAGCTTCTAAAAGACAGATGAATTTTATACCCCCCTCAAATAACATAGTGTGGAAATAATCTGCTTCCATGCAAACTAAAATGGACCTACTTACCCCCTTATGAAGAAATGCCAGACTCACATTGGTGATGTACTTAATGTTCTTTCAAAGGATGCATTCCCTGGGGAAATCAGCCAAGCCCAAGAAGTGGTCCATCACCACTTGACAGATCAAGTCCTGATGAGAGAACCTGTCAATTCCTACACAGAGAAATGTAGCATGTCGGAGCTTCAAGGTCATTATAGGGAACTGGAAATAAAAATACCTCATTAAATACAGAGTTCAGGGTCTTCCTGTTCATTTTAGTCTTGCGTTTTGTTTTCCAGTCATCAGGATCTGAAGTACTAGATAAGTCTTTGGCAGGCAAATTGACATGTTTGTAGATCTTCACGATGAGCTGCTCTGGGTCACAGTCGTATTTTAAAATGTTCAGTTTCCTACAGGCTTTTCTGTTACTTCTCTCCTCATCATTTTCCAGTAACCTCTGCTTATATAACTCCAGTTTAATTCTACCAATTCCAGTCCACTGCTCCTGCTTCTGAAGCTGCTGGATATTGAAGTCTGGGTTGAGTTGCTTTTGTATTGAATTATGCCAAGCTAATGGTGTTGGCTCTGTGATTTGTCATTGCACACATGTGCCAAGGACACAGTTGTGGACTGAGGGAGACAGCCCTTTGCTTGCTGGGTGGAGAGAAGAATGTCAGGGGAAGTGTTGGCTGATCTTCATGGAGGAGTCAGGGCAGAGATGGGCAGATCTAGGAAGTTCTCCTGCTGTTTGGTTTCTGTATTTAAAAGGCTCTTGGTTCTTATCTTTACTACCAGAGAACAGGCCTGTTCTCATCAGGGAACCCAGCAGAATTTCCAAGATACAAAGATACATCAAAGAGGGCAAGACCACAGGCTGTGACCACAAGGGTTAGCAGGCTTAAGGAGACATTTCCTGCTTCTGTGAATTCAAGCCTCTTTTCTACCTGGTCATAGATATATTTTGTGGAGGCCGGTGCTTGTGGTCTCACTTTTTGCCCTGACCCAGAAACACACAATCAGCTCCACAAAACATTCTTCTTCCAAATGCGGCCAGTGTGGCTGTAATACCTGTGTGGTGGGTATATGAGATACTGATGTGCGATCATACCTCTCTTCCTAACTCTGCCTTCAGTAATATCATTTTGGAA
Source organism: Nannospalax galili (assembly GCF_000622305.1). Lineage (NCBI taxonomy): Eukaryota > Metazoa > Chordata > Mammalia > Rodentia > Spalacidae > Nannospalax > Nannospalax galili. The sequence goes on along the minus strand of NW_008355784.1, from coordinate 1,049,471 downwards.
GCTCAGAAATGGGCCATGATAAAAACATTTATGTCACTGGGTCGTGGAGCGGGTCTGGCACAGTCCTGCAGATGGTAAATGAAATCTTCAGCTGTCATGCTCCAGGGTCCCACTGGCACAGAGCTCCACCAGTAGCTGCAGGGACTGATGACAGAGCACATCCCTAGCCAAGGCATTGCTCCTGAACCCTCACTTCCTGCATCCTGGGACCTCGCCTAGCAGGCCGAGGAAGGAGATAGCCTTTTGCTTGCCAGAGCTTCTCAGAGAGGCTGCCAGACGCCTGCCTTGATGCAGTCCCAGCCCCAACCCCCTCTCTCTTCCTCCCAGCTCTCCCACCGCACCTGGCACTGGTTTCTTCATTTCGTGCAGACCCCCCCCATGCCCCTCTCTGGGCGACACTGAGGGGAGGCGGTGTCACACAGCCCTGGTTGCCTCTCTGTACCCTTCCTGCTACTCCAGTCTGTGGTCTTTTAAAAACAGTTTGATGGGTGAGGCAATTGGGATACCCCTTCAGTGGGTCTCGTCCTTGTTCAGCATGGAAGAAGCCAGTGTAGTCTGCCTCCTGATTCTCTGTCCAGAAGTTTGGTAACCTCTTCAGTGGATGGTGTGATAAGAATAGGAGGTAGGAACTGGGTAGGTAGTTAGGGAGAGAAAGGGAATTTACCTCACACTTCTAGGTTTATAGGCCATCACGATGGGAAAGGCAACACATCAGAATCTTGAAGCAGCTGGTCATATTACATCCACAGTTTGAAGAACAGACCAATGAATGCATACATTCTAATGCTCAGCTTTCTCCACTTTGGGTTTTTTTTATTTATTTATTTTGATTGAGCTTCTAAAATTTCTTAAAATATTTCCCACTCACATCCAGACCCCCTCCTCCACTCATGCCCCCCCAAAGGAACCCTATGCACTCTACCATGCATGCTAAGTCCTGTTCATTCAGGTGTTTGTACTCAAATGTCCTTCAGTGTAAATGGAATCTAGTCAACTGATCCAGTGGTCATATGTAAGTCATACTCTCCCTCACCCAGCAGCAACCAGTCTCATTAGGTCTAGATCTAGGGCTGACCTGCCACCTATTTCTAACCTCCCCCTTGGGCCCTTGTTTAATTGAGCTGACATGGGTCTCTTGTGGGATTTCATGCTGCTGCAGGCATACAAGAACAAGCCTCCACTGGCTTGGAAACCTCCAACTTATCTATTCATGAACCAACCCTGCCTCTTACATTCTTTCTGCCTCCTCTTCTGCAATGGTCCCTGAGCTGTGTGTGGGTAAGGTTCACAGAGGAGTCTCATCCTACACTGTATAGTCTCTTATCCTCCAAAACTTGGCCAGTTGAGGCTTTCTGTGTGTAACACACTCTGATGTACATGGAGGCCTCACTGGTAAGAGTTGAGGGATGCATTAGCCCTCTCTCTAACCCTTATTCTGCTGTGTTCCATGAGCCTTGGTTTTAGGAATTCGACTGCAGATGTGCCACCTAGTACCAGGCATTTCCCAGGTGTATGTTCTCTATGCCTGATCAGATGTGCAATTCTGCGGTAGCCTCCATCTGTTGCAAAAAGACATTTCTTTGATGAGTGCTGTACTGCGTGTTATTCCCTCTAAGGAAGGTCTCTTCTATCTCATACTGCGTTCCCTTCCAAGCAGCTCCTAAGTATATATATATGCATTAATGTTCAGAGCTCTATGTACATTTCTCATATTGTTTCTAGGGCATTGCTTTTACCTTTAGGTTTGCTAGTCCCTGAGATTCACTCATCTATACCCTTTTTAGTCCCATCTGACCTCCCTTCTCCCTCCCTTCCTAGACACAGTGCCCCCATTATTCCCACCCTCTCTCCAATACCCCCCAACTCACACCATCTTTCTGTTCCTGAGTTCCCTCTCTCCCCCACACCATGGTCCGTTGTGTGTCCCTCCCTCCTCCCTGCTAATTACTCACAACTTTTCCACCTCCCTCAGGTAACATCTGTTCGCTACTATCTCCCTTTAATGTTTATTTTCCTTTACCTACATGTATCTTTACCTTTTCCTGGCTCCTGCTGTTACTTCAGAATTTACATACTCACATACTCACAAATGAGGGAAAACATACATCACTTGCTTTTCTGGGTTTGTGTTACTTCACTTAGTATCACACTCTCTAGCTCCATCGATTTACCTACAAATTTCATAATTTCACCTTTTCTTGTTGCTGAATAGAGCTCCATTAAGTAGATGTACCAAATTTTCATTAATCATTCATCACTTGAGGGACATTTAGGTTCTTTCCATTTCTTAGCTATTGTGAAGAAAGCAGCAACAAACATCAATGTACAGGTATTTCTACAGTATTGGTAAGTTCATTTTTAGTTTTTTGAGGGTTCTCCACACTGCTTTTCATAGGGGTTGCAAAATTTGCATTCCCACGAGCAGTGAATGAGCACTCCTCTTTCTCCACATCCTCTGCAGCATTTGGAATCTTCTGTTCTCTTGTTCTTGGCCAATTTGACTGGGGTAAGATGAAATCTTAAGGTGTTTTTGATTTGCATTTCTCTACTTACTAAGGATGTTGAGCAATTTTTAAGGTGCTTCTTAGCCATTTCTACTTCTTTGCTCGAGAACTCTCTGTTTAGGTCTATCACACATCTTTTTATTGGATCGTTTATCTTCCTTCATTCTTTTTTGAGTTCTTGGTATTCTGGATATTAACCCTTTGTTAGATGTGTATCTGGTAAATATATCCTCCCACTCAGTGGGTTTCCTCTTCCCTTCCTTAGTTGTTTCTTTTGCTGTACATAAACTTTGTAATTTAATGAGGTCCCATTTATTGATTGTTGGCCTTAGTACCTGAGCAGCTGGTGTCTGGCTTAGAAAGTAGTTTCCTATGCCTTTTTCTTGGAGGGTGCTGCCTATGTCTCCTATCAGTTTCTGAGTTTCAGGTTTTATATTGAGGTCTTTGATACATTTGGAGTTGACTTTTGTGCAGGGTGAATGATAGGGGTCAAGCTTCATTTTTCTGCAGGTGGAGATCCAGTTTTGCCGGCAACATTTGTTGAAGATGCTATGTTTCCTCCGTTGTATATTCTTAGCACATTTGTTGAATATCAGTTGGCTGAAATTATATGAACTCATGTTTGCCTCTTCTATTGTGTACCATTGATCTATGAGACTATTTTTGTGCCAGTACCATGTTGTTTTTATGACTACAGCTCTGTAATATAATTTGAGATCTGGTATGGTGATTCATCCATCATTGTTCTTTTTGCCCAAGATTGGTTTGGCTATCCAAGCTCTTTTGTAATTCTATATCAATTTTAGGATTATTTTGTCAAGCTCTGTGAAGAATGTCATGGGTATTTTGATTGGGATTACATTGAATCTGTAAATTGCTTTTGGTAAGATAGCCATTTTCACAATATTGATTCTGCCAATCCATGAGCATGATAGGTCTTTCCATCTCGTACTGTCTTCCCATATCTGTTTCTTCAGAGCTTTGAAATTTTCATTGTAGAGATTTTTAATGTCTTCGGTTAGGTTAATTCCTAAATTTTTTTGATGCTATTGAGAGTGGAGGGTTTCCTCTAATGCTTTTTCTGATTGCTTGTTATTTGTATATAGAAAGGCTACTGATTTTTGTAAGTTGATTTTGTATCCTGCCACTTTACTGCAAGTATTAATCAATTCTATTTTCTAGTGGAATTTTGGGGATCTCCTATGTATAATACTATATAATCTGCAAATAGGGATAATTTGACCTCTTCCTTTTAATTGGTACTTCTACAATTTCCTTCTCTTGTCTTATTGCTCTGACAAGGGTTTCCAGCAGTATATTGAAAAGGAGTGGACATAGTTGAGAGCCTTGTCTGGTTCCTGATTTTAATGGGAATGTTTCTAGGTTTTCTCCATTTAGGATGAAATTGACTATGGGTTTATTGTATACAGGTTTAATTATATTGATGTAAGTTCCCTCCAGACCAATTCCTTCAAGAACTTTCTATATGAATGCATGTTGGATTTTGTCAAATGCCTTTTCTGCATCTATTGAGATGACCACATGGTTTTTCTCTTTAAGCCTGTTTATATGTTTTGTTACATTTATTGTTATGAATGTTGAACCATCCCTGCATCTCTGGAATAAAGCCAAGCAGTATTAGCTGAAGATTTTCTTTGAATGTCTGGTATAATTCTATTGTGAATTCATCTGGGCCTGGACTATTTTTAGTTGGGAGGTTTTGTATTACTGTTTCAATTTCCTTATTTGTTGTGGGTCTGTTTAGGTTATTGATCTCTTTGTGGTTTAACTTTGATGTTGGCCATAATTTTAGGAATTCATCCATTTTTTTTTAGTTTTCAAATTTAATAGAGTATAGATTTTTAAATATTTCCTTTACAATGTTTTGGATTTTTTTTGTGTGTGTGTCTGTTGTGATGTGTTCCCTCTCATCTCTGATTTTGTCAATTTGGATTTGCACTTTCTTTTGATTAACTTGGCCAAGTGTCTGTCTCTCTTGTTTAACCTTTCAAAGAACCAGCTCTTAAATTCATTAATTTTTTGTATTATTTTCTTTGTCTCTATTTCATTGATTTCTACTCTGAGTTTTGCTATTTCTTCTCATCTACAAGGTTTGGGGTTGGTTTGTGCTTGCCTTTACAGAGTCTTGAATTGTATTGTCAACTTGTTTACATATGCTTTTTCTGGTTTTTTAATAGGTACTAAGAGCTTTAAACTTATCTCTTAGGACTACTTTTAGAGTGTCCCAGAGGTTTTATTGTGTTGTGTTCTCATTTTCATTTTGTTCCAGGAATACTTTTATTGACTTCTAAATTTCTTCTTTGACCCATTCATGATTCAGAAGTGGGTTGTTTGATCTCCATGAGTTCGTGTATTTACTAGGGCTTCTTTTGCTGTTGGTTATAAGTTTTATTGCACTGTGATGTGATGGAAGGTATGGAATTATTTCAATTTTTTATTTGTCATGATTTGTTTTGTGCCCCAGAATGTGGTCAATTAAAGAATAACCTACATGAGCTGTTGAGTAGAAAGTGTATTCTTTCGTGGTTGGGTGGAATATTCTGTATATATCTGTTAGGTCCATTTCGTATAGTGTGTCATTTAATTCAGATATCTCTCTGTTTATTTTTTGTCCAGTTGACCTGTCTACTGAAGGAAGTCGGGTATTAAAGCCACCCACTATCACTGAGTTGGTGTCAACCTCTGCTTTATAGTCCTGGGCTACTAATTTTATGAAATTGGGTGCTCCAGAGTTTGGTGCATAAATGTTCATGATTGTAATATGTTCTTGGTCAATTGTTCCTTTGATTAGAATGAAGTAACCCTCCTTATCTGTTTTGATGAGTTTTAATTTGAAGTCTATTTTCTCAGTTCTTAAAATTGCAATACCTGCTTACTTCTTAGGGCCATTTGCTTGGAATTTTTTTCTGTCCTTTTACTCTAAGATACTGTCTATCCTTGAAGGTGCAATGCATTTTTTGAAGACAACAAAAGATGGGTTTTCTTTCATGATCCATTGCACCAGCTTATGTCTTTTGATAGGGGATTTGAGGCCATTGATATTTAGTGTTAATATTGAAAGGCTCAGATTGTGTACTGTCATTTGAATTTCTTTGTGTTTGTTAACGCATTTTGTCTTTCCATTAATATACCTGTCTTTGTTTTCTTTCTGTAGCCTTTTAAGCATACTCATTCCTTTCTTCAGTCCTTTTTATTGATTCACATATTCTCTGTAGTGCTGGTTTGGAAGACATGAATTCTTCGAGCCTATTCGTGTCATGGAAAATTTTCTGTTCCCCTTCAACCTTGATAGATAGTTTTGTTGGATAAAGTATCTATGGTTGTTTAGAATTGGGAATACTTTGTTCCAGGCTCTTCTGGATTTCATAGTTTGCATTGAAAAGTCAGCTGTTATTCTGATGGCTCTTCCTTTATATGTAGCTTGTCGTTTTTCTCTAGCAGCTTTCAGAATCCTCTCTTTGCTCTGTACATGCAATGTTTTTACTATGATATGTTATGGGGACTTTCTGTTCTGATAATGTCTTAATGGTATTCTGTTCAGTGCCATTGGTTTTGTTTTCTCTTCCTTCCTGTATGCCTGTAATACATAGATTTGGTTGTTTTATGTTGTCCCACATTTACTGAGTATTCCATTCCTGTGTTGTTTCTTGAATTTTGCATAGTCTTTGCCTAAGGAGTCCAGATCTTCAACTTTATCCTCCAGTCTTGATATTCTGTTTCTCATTTGATTCATTCTGCTAGTGAGACTTTCTTCTGTGGTTTCTGGTTGGTTTATTGAGTCTTTAAGTCCTTTTCATTTCCATTTGGGTTTTCTTCACTATTTATATCTCTTTAGTGAATTCATTTTTCAAATTTCTGTGTCCTGGAGTTCTATATGGTCGTTCTCAATAGGACTTGTGAGTTTTGTTGGGGACATACTTTCCTGGTTCTTTGTCGAACGCCCCCCAAGCTCACCAGGCTTGGAGCTTCAACAAGAGAAGAGTCAAGACAAAGGTCTTGATTTTATTAGAAAAAGTTTAATTCTTAGCAGTCAGGTGAGCGATCACAGAATGGCTTTTTGTTGTGAGGAACACAGCTCTTATATAGGGATCAGATTTGGGGTAACCAAGGAATCATAAAAGAATCACCATAGATATTTTACCAACAGAAAGTAACTACGGATGCAGCAGGTTGCTGCATTACCTCACCAACTCTGGTGCCCGAAGACCGAACCGAAAGTAAGTTTCTAAGAGACCTGATTTATCATGGAGGCACAGCCTGTCAGCTCAAAACGCTGAAGTGGAGAGCTCACAAGTTCTTAAAGTGGCACTCTACTTATTCCAATGCTGATGTCAAGCATGGCTTCTGACAGTTCTTCATATTATTTGTGTGTTTGGGCATATGGATGTTCTTTGTCAGTTTTGTGTTCAACAGGAACTTCTCTGCTTTTGTTTAATTTCATTTTGGTTCATAGCCCTGGCTGAGTAGGTTTGTCTGCTTGATCCTGAGGCTAGTAATTTGCTGGTGAGGGGGCTGCCTGGGTGAGAATTTAGGGGTCTATGGTAGGGTGAGTGGTTAATATGGTTTGGGAAGGTAGTTCTGGGATTTGGGTTTAAGGACTAGGCTCCAGCCTCTGAGAGAGGCCTACAGGGACAGTAATGAGAGGAATGGGGTAGCTAGTCCTCCTTTGGAGAATGAGTTGGAGCTGCAGCTGTGCCTGCCTATGAGAGAGGCCAGCAGGAGTCAGGGTAGGGGTGGAGCCAGCCTGTGAGAGAGACCAGCACAGGACAGAGTGCAGGTAGATGAGAGAATTGGGGGAGGGAGGCAGTGAGCTTGATCTGACTTACCAGAGTCCTGACTGAGCAGGTCTGTCAGCCTGATCCTGAGGCTTGGAATTTGGTGGTAAGGGGGCTGCCTGGATGAAAATTTAGGAATCTATGGTAGGGTATGGTTAATCTTGTTTGGGAAGGTAGTCCTGGGATTTGGATTTAATGAATAGGAGCCGGCCTCTGGGAGAGGCTTGCAGGGACAGTGATGAGAGGAATGGGGTAGCTAGTCCTCCTGTGGAGAATCACTTTCTCCATTCTTATACAATCTATTATCCCTTGCCTAAGGAATGGTGCCACCCAAACAACAAAATCACATAATACATAGTTAAATAATTACATAATAACATTCTCAGACATTAATTTGAATGTAGACAGTTCTTTACAGGTGTACCTGGAGACTTGTCTCCTAGGTGTTGAGTTGACAATGGATACTGTCATTTTGGACAAGTTTGAGTTTGGATCCCCAGGTCCCATGTAAAGAAGAAGCTGGGTGTAGCTGTACACACTTGTAACCTCAGTGCTGGAGGAAGGGAAAAAGATATGTGAAGACAGGAGGACTGCTAGGACTTGCTGGCCAAAGCTTTGACAAACAGCCAAATACACAGAATCCATAAACTACAAATTCAGTGAAAGACCCTGTCTCAAGGGAATAAAGCAGAGCATTGTCACTGACATCAGAGGACACCTGACATCCTCCTGTGGCCTCTGTGTGTGCATGTACCTATATACAGAAATGTAACCCTCTCCAAAAAAACAAAATCCAGAGAGAGTAGTATAAACTGCTATGATGAGGAGGATACTAGACTAGCTGTATGCTGTATTTATAGTTTAGAAAAGAGAAAAAAGAATAGAAGAAAAGAAGAAGAGCAGTTCTTCATAATGCCAAAGGACAGGTTAAAAGTCCTGTGCTTACCTGGTTAGGAATTAATCTGTTCGCAGCCAGATCCCTGAACATCCAGAAAAAGTGAGACTTAAATGTTGTAGTGGGACTGGAGAGATGGTTTTGCAGTTAAGAACATTGACTTGGATTTGGTTCCCAGCACCCACATGACAGTCAGCAATCATCTGCAACTCCAGTTCCAGGGTACCTGCTTCCCTCTTCTGGCCTTTGTGGGCATTGCCGCCCACAAGTGAATTGACATACATATAGGGAAAACATTCTAAGATTCTTTAAAAATTAAAAAATTAACATTGTGCATCTTTGGTACTGGACTTGCAGGTGTAAGTGCAGGTGAAGTCCCTACTAGCATCTAAATAAATAGTTCCCATATTTTAGTGTTGTTAGTGACTGTGGGAGGATGCAGCTAACAACTGATTAGCTCTTTTGTTCTGTAGGGACCTCCATAAGTAAAGCCAGAACAATGACTTTGCCTCCAAAAAGAATTTTAGCAGAAGCCAGAGTGAAGCAAAGTTAGTGAGCTTATTTAGCAATAAAACTGAAAATCATTGTTAGAACATGGGCCTGACTTTTCAAGACTCAGGTCACTCTAAGAAGACAAAGCCACAGCCCAAAGCAATCAGGGCACCCTCTCAACCCTCTCCACCCACCTCAGTGCTTTCCCTAGGACAGAGAGTTACACTGTTTTGATGTGTGTTTTTCTAGCTCCTCATTTGTAGTCCTACCTGTACCTGATTCCTCCTCCTTGTCAAGTAGGCTCTCTCAGACTAAATCATGAGATATTAAACTTCCTGACACCTCCTGAAAGGATATAAAAGCCAGATACTTTTATTTATTCCAGAGATTTTTCTGAAGGCTCTGCTCTGGAATTCACCTTAATCATACTGTCTATGGTTAGAGTTTACTGTCTTAATTTTATGTTAGGCTAGTTCTCCTAATGAAACACTTTTACAGATTTTAAAGGGAAGCCTCTCCTCAAGGCCATGCTCTTTCTGCTATTCTTATTTTAAAAAGTATTTTTATTGTTTTTTTGAGAATTACATGTTTTTAAAATCACATTCAGAACCTCTCACTCACTCCCACCTTACTACTGTCATGACTTCACATCCTCTGTTCTTCTTATTATTAATTTTATTGTTGTTATTAATACATGTAATATTTTTATTGAATTTTTGTGTATTTCATACAAAACATCTTTATACACCCTATCCTAACAGCACCCTCCCATAGCCCTGCACTGGATTTCATGCATTCAGCCATTTATATTAAGGTCTATCGAGTCAAGTTAAGTGTCTTCAGACATCTCTCAATGCAAGTTCAGCCACTGGGGTCTAGTCAGCATATCTAGAGTCACTTCTTTAAGGAAGATCAGCTCTTTCTCACCCAGCAGTAATCATCTGCCCAATATTTTTTTGGCTAAGATTGGGGCCTGTTGCCCATTTTCACAAGTTCTGTGCTGGGTTTTTGTTTATTTGAGTTTGCATGGGTCTTGTGCATGCTGTCACCATTGCTGTAAGTTCATATGAACAAGGTCCATGAAGCCTTCAAGAATCCATTTCCATATGGTCATGCACCTCCTCACCTAACTCTTGCAATCTTTCCACCCCGATTTCCACAATGGTCCCTGAGTCCTGGGTTCATTACCCTCTATTGTGTGAGGGAGCTTTGTTGATGAAAGATGGGAGATGCATTAGTATTCTTTCTACTCCTTGTTCCACTATGATCCATAACTTTTAGGTATAGAGGTTCCATTTTAGATGTGTCACTTATGGTTGGACATTTCACAGGCACTTAATCTCTGTGTGTAACCAGTTGTAGAACACTGTAAGAGTCTCCATCTGTTTCAAGAGAAGCTTCTTTGATGAGTAGTGACTGGCATACTTGCACTTCTTTTCATTTCATTTATTGCTATGAGTATTTTGCCTGCATGTATGTAAGTGCACCATGCATGTGCAATGTGCATGGTGGTCAGAAGTAGGCTTTGGATTCCCTGGAGCTGGAGGTATGGATAGTGGTTAGCCATCACATGGGAGAAAGGAATCCAACCTGACTCCTCTGCACTAGTAGCCAGTACTCACTCATAACCACTGAGCCATCATTACAGCCCCTTAAAAATATTTTAAGTCTAGGCAATGTGACACAGGTCTGAGATATCATCATACAGAAAGAGGAGGAAGTAATATTGAGTTTAAGGCTAGCCTAGACTACATAGCAAAACCCTGTTTCTAAACAAATAAAAAAGCCAGGAATGGTGGTTCACACATATTATTGGGAAGCAGATATATATTATTGGGAAGTGAATCCAGTGAGAGTGAGTCCACCCTGGACTATACAGTGAGTTCTAGGCCAGATGGGGCTACAGGGATTTTCAGTATCAAAAACAAATAAAGAAAGAAGAAGAAATAGGAACAAAATATATAAGGAATAAATACTTCTTTCATTTCTACTTTTCCATTTTCTCTTCTCATTTTCTTACACATTATTTTCATCTACTGGATTCTGAAAAGGAGTCTGATCAGAAATGGCCGTTAGTAATCATCTGCCTTTATAGTCACATAACACACAATTTTAACTATGGGTAGTTTTGCTTCTCCATTAAATCTTCGAAAATAGGATCTTGCTCATCACTTCAAGTTTACTATCTGGTCAATTATACTTCCTCTATACTTTTATTCTTGAGATACTATCTCATTATGTAACCCCAGCTGGTCTTAAAAATTTCAATGATCCTCTTGCTTCAACCTTCCAAGTGCTGGGATTACAAGCTTGGGCCACCATGTCTAGTTTTATGTGGTTCTGGGGATTGAAACCAGGATTTCATGGAAGGTATATGAGCACTGTACCTACTAAGCCGCAAATCTGCTTTACTAACTTCTTGAATGACACATTGAGTATTGAAAAATGTATTGTTCATCTCCTGAGAGTTAGTGTAGATTTGTAGCATCATATGCAGTTAATTAACTAGTTTTATTCCCTGAAAATATGATGACACACAAGGAATTTTCTGATTTGCTTTATTTGTTCAGGATTGCCTTCTAGCCTATAAAATGACCAGGTTTCTTAAATGAGCGGTGCAGAGAATGTCTAATTATTGTCTGATGAGTAGAATAGTCTGTAGGTATCTGTTAAGCCTAATTGATCTATATCTCAATAATAGATATTGAAAAAACATGATGTGAAATACATGTACATTTCTTTTTAATTTTCTATTACACATTTATTTTGTGTGTGAAATTGTGTGTGTGTGCATGTGATGTGGCATGTCTGAGGAGGTCGGAGGAGAATTCAAGAGTTAGTACAATACAAACACTACTCCCTCCAGTGTAGCATCTTAGAGTAGCAGGAATGAGTCATAGGATTGGCCCTGTGAGGATGGACTCTGTGTTGGCCACCTAACATTTTTAGAGGACCTGCCTCTAGGATGGATAATATCATGCCAAGACTCTGAATTTCACTCACAGTTCATGTATAACATTGAGTAGTTGGGGACTCACTTATGCAAATGGTGCAGAGAGTAGTATTTGCAATGAGTCTTGGGGTTTCACCAAGCTCCACTTTGCTGTTTTTGAACCTTGCTGGCAATCTCTTGCTACACATCCAAGATCATATTAATGGTTGGCTTCTGCTTCTGATCAATGACTTCAAAGGTCTCCATCAACTTCTTGCATGAGTGGTTTCCCCCTCTGTAGTGCTTCCTTCCACCAAATGGGACTGAGCAGATTATGGATTAATTAACACAAGAGCTTGTTTTGTATACTCAGTCAGCTAACGTGTCAATTGAGTGGTATGATGGCCTTTGCAAGGAGCGATAACCTCTCTATCACAGTGCAAATTATGCTTCCTACTGATATATCTGGTCTTTCAGTGACATGGACCTATACTTATCACTTAGTGTTACTAATTTATTTGGATATATTACTCTAGTCACTAAACAGTGTCCCTCATTTGGGCTGGAGTTACAAAGTTTTGGTGCATGTCTGGGACTCTTACGATAACTGGGACTTGCACCTCTGCTATAGTTGCAGAAATCCACAACCTTTTCCTTTCACACTTGTCTGCCTAAACTTCTACTACTCTGCATCTCCACACTCCAAAACTGTATGCAAAGTTTTCCTCCTGACCAATATTTGGACTCTTCAGCCATTCTGTCTCATGAGTTTGCTCTTTTAAAAAAAATTATTTATTTAATAACCACAAAATCAGAAGAGGCATTTCATTACAACAGAATTGACATTCAATAACAATTTCCAGAGCTAAGATGCTTCTCTTTCAAAATTGGCCGTAAATTATTAG
>NW_008355784.1:1030984-1036260 GCF_000622305.1 Nannospalax galili | reverse complement strand
TACACATATGGACTCTTATGAAATTATATCGGCCCCTTTAATCTTTGGTTATACTTTCCTTTTTGGTGTTTAAGGGCATACAGTTGGCTGAGATAAACCAATTTATTTTTACTCTTAAGGTCATTTTAGGATCTGTTCCTCAGGGGTCACATGGGCTTGGAGGAGCCCCTGGCTCCTTTCTTTTACCAGTTCCGCCTATATGAAGATAGGATAGACCATGGTTGGCTTCACTTAGAAGCATGGAGGAAATTATTCCTCTGTGTTGACCCTCCTCTTTGTAGACTAGACACTGGTTCAAGTCCATCTGGTGGGGTCTCCTCAGCCTCCTTGATGAAGAGGACAGGTCACCCACCACCATTATAGGACATTTTGAGAGATGCTCATAGTCCCATGGAACTAGTGGACCTAGGAGGGCTAGGAGCAAAAAGTGTTCTTTATGTCCCTCTGACCAAATTATTATAGGCCTCAAAGTATGTCTGTTAAACACCCAAGAAGGTTAGTTCCACCAGTCTGGTATTAACCAGAGGGAACCATATTACTCCTACAACCTACTGACAAATTATACATAGCAGATCAAGAAATATATGTGTAGGTAAGGTTTATTTGAGAACAACTGTTCTTTGCCCAAGATTTATCTACATGACACACAGTAATGAGTTTGCTCTTTATATGGCCTGCTCAAACACACCACTTCTGATAACCTACAAGGAAGACATTTTAATGAGGCTGCATGGGGTGCTTATCTTGCAAAACAGGTTACAAATGGACAGAAGGTGTCCAGGTTTGAGTGCAAAATGTTCCCCATAGGGTTAAGTATTTTAACACTAGGTCTCTTTGGTGGTGCTGTTTACAGAGGTCACTTTAGCACAAGTAGCTTTGCTGAAAAAAAGTATGCCAGTTGGGGCAGGCTTTCAGAATTCATACTCTCATTCTACTTTGGGTTTGCTATTCTGTTTGGTGTTTGCTATTGAAGATGTGAGCTCTCATGTTCCTGCTCATATGCGATGCCAGAAGTGCATTGCTAGAGAAAGTGTGTCACTGGAAGCAGGCTTTGAGATTTCATAGCCTTGTCCCAATTCCAGCTCACTCCCTTCTGCTTGCTGTTTCTTCTTAAAGATGTCAACTGTTGGATTTTTGAACTGATACCATGCCTGTCATTTGGTGTTGTGCTTTCCAGCCATGGTGGCTGTTGTTCCTCTCAAACCAAGAACACCAGGCTGCTAAAGTTCTCCAGCATCACATCCCTGTGGAGGGTTCTCTGCTCATTGTCCAGATCCTGCCACTCATCCTAGGTGAACTCCACAGCTATGTCCTTAAATGATAAAGGCACCTGTAATGACACAATTTTCTTCAACCCAGGTCCTCAGCTATGGGTCAGAAAATGGGAGTGCACTCTATTCTGTGTAAGTGTCTAATAAAGGGTTTCTCATAGTATGTCCTGCCTTGATTTGCTCCCATCTCCTGATTCCTGGATGTCCTGTCCTCACTACACTTTTCCCCACAGGGACAAGTTGCAGGCATAGAGAGAATGCAGAGAATTCCCAGCTCCAGAACCAACCAGAGAATTCAGGACAGAGTGAAAAAACATTATTATTATTATTATTATTATTATTATTTATTGTTATTTTAAAGCCATATCAAGTCTAATTCATGTTCCCAAAATGCTCACACACTTAAAGAAACACTGACTCTCTCCTGGCACCTATCAACTTCCAATAAATCCTCTGCCAAGGCTGGGTCTTCTTTCCCACCTGTTCTATCCATGTTGGGTTTTTGTCTGGCTTGTGCTTGTGCAGGTCTTGTGCATGTGGTCACAAATGCTGTTCATTCATATGTAGAACTTCCCTGTTGTGTCTGGAAAACATAGCTTCCTTGAATTATCAACCACCTCTGGATCTTATAGTCTTTCCACCCCCATTTCTGCAATCATCTCTAAGATTTGGGAGGAAAGGATGTGCTGTAGGTGTCCCATTTAGGGTTGAACACTCTGCAGTCTCTTAATTCTCTGCACACTTACCTGATATGCATCTCTTGATTAATCATCATATGTTGTAAGAAGTTTCTCTGACAAGAGATGAGAGATGACCAATCTATGGGTACAAAAATGAGTCTCTATTAGTTCTTTTTTTTGGTCATTTTGAGACAGGGTCTCCCAGTAGCCCCAGCTGTCCTGGAACTCAGTATGTAGACCAGGCTGGCCTTGAACTCACAGAGATCCACCTGCCTTTGCTTCCCGAGTCCTGGGATTAAAGGCACATACCACCATGCACGGCTTTATTAGTTCTTTTGGTACTCTGTCCATTTAATAGAATAGTAGTAGTAAATTCTCCCTTACATACTATAACCTATTTAGCCACAAATTCTTGGCCCTGATTAACAGTATCAGATATGCCAGGGCTCCATCTTGTGAAGCAGGTCTTAAATCAGAGAGTGGTTGGTTACTCCCATAACATTCTTGCCACTGTTGCAACAGTGGGACTATTTTACTAGGCCAATCATTATAGTAACTCACGAGGTTCATATCTGGGTAAAGTGGATGATTACTTTTCTGTTCTGGTAGCATGCATAACACCTTCCAACCACTACAAAAGTTAGCCAGTAGAAATGAAGTTTTGAGTTTCATACCAACTTTATTTCTCCATATATGGTTTACAATTAATATATGTAGTGTGATGGATCTCAGTTCTGCAGAAGGTGAATCAAGGACAAGATAGAGTCCAGCTGTCTCTTGAAAAACAAGAGAATGTTTGGACATTGGCAGAACACTGCCTCCCAGAGTCAAGACCAGAAAACTGCCTTGGGATAGTAAGAATGGTAGTGGATGGGTTCATGTCTTCTTTTTTCGTGGACTGGAGCTCTGGAAAAGGGTTTGGTAAATAACAGAAAAGGAAAATACCCTTTACTTTGAACTTTGCTTGATTTATGTTTTGCATATTGTATCCTTGTCTGACCCTGCTCATTAGGTATAAAGAACTATTCTTAGAAATAAACTTAGTCTTCTCCACCTGAGAGTTGAGTCCTTTGCCTTCTCTCAGCCTGCCATCCACCAGCAGACCTGAGTCTCTGCATAATGTCTTCAACAATAGAGTCTTACCATTAAGTTTTGGAGGGTAACCCAGAGCAATGTCAATAGCCAATATTGTTTGGTGCTCTACAGTACCCCATGGTCAATAGTTCCAAGAAAAGAAATCAATTCCTGACAGTAGATTTTTATTTCCTAATCTGTATGAAAATTTTAAAAAATCAATAAAACTTTCAATGTATATTTTAATTTAATTTTTGTGCATTTCATATAATATATCTTAATCAAATTTAGAAACCCTCCCCCATTTGCACCCCTCATAGCCCTATCCACCAGATTTCATGCATTCTGTCACTGTCATACAAGTTAAAGCCTATCTAGTCAAGCATTTGTACCCAGATGTCCCTTGGGTTCACCTACTGGAGTCTAAGACTATCTAGAGTCACCCCCTTAAAGAAAATCCACTCTCCCTCACTTACAATAATCAGCTGCCTTAGTTTCTAGGCTAAGATTGGGACCTGCTGCCCATTTCCCCAGGTTTTGTCTTATTGAATGAGCATGAGTCTTGTGCATGCTGTCACCACTCTTGCAAGTTTATATGGGAAAGTTCCCAGATGCCTGAAGGCCTCTGTTTCCTTATGTCTGTACAAAAAACCTGGCTCTTACAATAATTCTGCCCCCTCTTCCACTATGGGTGGGTGAGGTTTAATATAAGAATCCTATCTAGGGGCACACACTCTGTAGACTCTTATTCTCTACACTTTGAACAGTTGTGGCTTACTGTGTGCATCGCACTCTGTTGAGCAATGCATTTCTCTGGATTTTTACACTACTTAAGTTTTATTTATTCTCTCTCTCTCTCTCTCTCCCCCTCCCTTCTTCATCCTCAGTTAAGTACACCCATTTTCCCCTATATAATAAATGTCTACTGTCACTCAATTCTCTCTTAAGTATTGAGTATCTTTTTCCCCTGTACCCTCATGGCTCCTTGCATGTCTTTCTCTCCTCTTGTCTCAATTGAATACCCTCATGTTGTCAATTTCCCATTGGTAACATCTGTTTCCTACCATCCCCCTCTCTCTGGTTCTTTCTTTCCTGTTACCTCCATGGTTCCTTTCCACTTTTCCTGGTTCCTGCAGTTACATCAGGATATATACTCACATATAAGGATTAGATGCTAAGATCCACAAATAAGGGAGTACATCATTGCTTGTTTCTCCAAGTCTATGTTACTTCACTTACTATAACCATTTCTAGTTCCACCTTTTTACCTGCAAATTTCATTATTTTATCTTTCCTTACCACTGAGTAGAACTCCATTGTGTAAATGTGCCTCATTTTCATTATCCATTCATCAGTTGAGGGGCATTTAGGCTATTTTCATTTTTTAGCTATTGTGAAAAAAGCAGCAACAAACATGGTTTCTACAGTAGGATAAGCCCTTTGGGTATATATAAAGGAGTGGCATAACCAGCTCTCAATTTAAAAAATTTAAAAAAGAAACAAACTCCATCTTCCTGTTTTCTACATGAAACTCATCTTACCTCCAGCGATAGGGACCACCTTAGTGTTAAAGGGAGGAAAAATATCCCAAGCAAATGGCACTAAGAAAGAAGCAGTCATTGCTATTCTAATATCTATCATAATGTGTGGGATTATGACCCCCGGCGTGGTGTGTGCGGGCACCCTGGTGTCTCCACCACACCTGGCTAGTCCCGGCGTGAGTCTGGCCGCAAGCGATGTGGGGAGCGTGCCTGGGCTCCTGGGCGCACTCACTCTGGATGTGGCCCAGGGTCAGGTGTGCGTGCACTCTCCCACCGTGGTTCTGGTCCCGCTGGCTAGCCGCTGGCAGGCCTGGCCGGCCGAGCCTCTCTGGAGACGGCAGGTGCGCAGACTTCTCTGATGCTGGCTGTAGCTGATAGCTACACACTTCTCTGGAGCGGAGAGCTTCCTCTGCTACTAGAGTATTATCTAGTCGAGATCCCGCCTCTATTACACCCTTGTGCCCTTCCTCAGGATTGCGGAGTTCTGGCCAGTGAACTCCACAGGGAAGAAGCACGGAGGCGGTGAAAGCTGGGGTATCCGTGGGTCGGTAACGGAGAGTGCTGCTCTCCGGTGAGATCAGGTCGCCGGTAGTAAGACACAGGACTCAAGGCACGGCTTAGTCTGTGTTTACTGCTTTATTGTATCTCTGCTCCTTGCTGTCCAGCGCTCTGCTGATCCAGCTTTCTGGGACCCAATCTCTGGGACCCCA
>NW_008355784.1:1021227-1030723 GCF_000622305.1 Nannospalax galili | reverse complement strand
ATTTACATAGGGCGGTGGGCTTCTATCAGGCTATCAGACAACGCCTGATTAAAACCTGGTAGCTCCTGTGCCAGAGGGCATATATTTGTGGCGAGCACTTTAAAAGAAGAGTCAGGGAGGATGCCAGGAAGGCACTCTGCTATGAAAGGAATCTGCAGCACATGGTTTTCCGAGCTCGTGAGCTATCCGGACGTGAAGAGACTTCTACTTGCATAACAGAGGACCCCAACAATAATGGACTTCAGACTAAGATTAATCAGAAGAGATAAAAAAGGTCACTTAATTTTGATCAAGGGAACAATTGACCAAGAAGACATTACAAACATGAACATATATACATCAAACTTCAACACACCTAATTTTATAAAAAGAGTGCTACTGGACTTTAAGACACAGATTAACCCCAACTCAGCAATAGTAAGTGTCAGGTTCCTGGCAGGCTCCTAAAATGGCTGCACAGCTGGCAATATTCTAAAACTGGAGGTTCAAACTTAGCCTAAGGCAAATCCATCTTCTTGTTGGGAAACCAACCAATAATGAGCTAGACTACCCAGCCTACATCATGGAAAGTTACCCAACCACCTAATTGCCTATAAAAGATGTCTAATTCCCCTGCTTGCTGCTGTTTCTCTCCTGCTGTTTCCATGCTCATTGAGACACAGCCCAGTGGTCTGTCTGCTCTCAAATAAACTGCTTCCCCTCCACTCCCATGTAGTTGCCTGGTTGGTGGTCTTCTTAGCCCCTCTTTCATACATATGGTGCTCTAAATTGGGGAGAGGAATGATTGGATTACTTATGACCTCATTCTCTCTTTATGAACCACACTGCTGACTATGCACTCCTGCCTGTTATACTAACCATCTTGCTTATGCTGGCTCCCATCACTCACCACATCAGGCCAGAGATTATGAGTCCATCTGCTTTCCTCAGTCCCGCTCACCCTCTGACAGAGTTTGGATAAGTGCTCTCCTGCAGAGCTGTGGATATGCTTCTCTGCCTTCTTTCTTTCTGTTCCTTGTATCTCCCTTCTCAGTCTCTTGCTCTCCCTCCTTCCTCTACCTTCCTGCCTGGAGATCTTTCCTTCTCTCTAGGTATTCAACTCATAAGCCATACCAGATGCAGAACATTTTCTCATGCCCTACTGGGGGCACCCCTCACTTGTCCTTGGGATGCCTGGATAAGTGATTTGGGTCCTTTTCTCACAAGGAATGGCAATCATGACAGAGATGCCTCTCATGGCTGCCACTTCCCCTGGATGACCTCTTCTTCCTCAGCCTGGATTTGGTAGGAGCTCTAAGACTTAGGTGGCTAGGAAGCTCCAGGAACTTCCCTGTAGGCCCCATATGACCCCTTACTTCTCCTTTCCTTGCAATGGACTTGGAAGTTTCTCTCTCTTCCATCGTTTTTCCTGTCTTTGTCCTCTTCCAGTTTCTTTCTTCCTCACTTTGCTAGGGATAATCTCTGATACTGTTCAATACAATTTTATGTCTCATTTGCTTCCATCCTTTATTCTAGGCTATTTCTCCTCCTCCAACTAATTATGGATTCTCTGCACAGGAAAAATGCTCTGATCCCTTTCCTCTCTCCACATCCTGTAACTCTCGTTCTTCTTCTAAACCCACCTGCAAATGTTTTGGTCTCTGTTTTCTAAATTTTTCAGAGAAAAAAATTTTATATCCTTTTTTCAAACATGATTTTGATAATGCTTTAGATTTCCCAGCATTTTGTACTTCTTCAGTTTTCTCTAAAGCTTTCTTCTCCCTACCATGTGTCTGCCAGCCCACCACATGTCTGACCTCCATGCAGGCTCTAAAGTTGCACTGCATCATGACTTTGTCCTAAAGCTTCTGTTTGGGTAAATTCTTTTATAAAAGAGACTGAGAACCCTTTAGGGGACACTCTTTCTCTCCATACCATCTTGGCGAACTCTAAGGACCCCCAAATTCTAATAATTTATTTGTTGGCCATGTGGAAATTTTTTACCGGTACTCTGAATTGGGAAGGTGAATTTCTTTATCTTGCTATCTTGCCTCAGCACATTTGAATCTCCAAACCCCTTGCCAAGGTTTTAAAAGTCATTTTTTTTTGTTTCCTGAACTTTTTCTCAGGCAGAGGGGCTCAGAATTTTGATCTCAGAAGATGTGGTTCTGAGGTGTATGCTTTTCTAAGTAGATCTAAGCAATTTAAATTTCACTGTACAGGCCATGCTTGGGAGAGACATGTGCTCTCAGAGCAACAGCATGATGATTTATGTGCTGGACATAGCTCCCTGTTTCTTCTGCCGCCTTCATGAGTTTCTATTCCAGTGACATCCTGTATCAGGAATAAAGAGATTCACAGGACATTGCTTAGAACTCACAGTTGCTGGATGGTGAGAGACATGGTCTCCCTTCCTTGGTTTGAGACATGGAATCCTTTGCTTTGTTCTTCTAGTTGGGGCCTACATATTTCTGAGGGTACTTTTTCCTGTTATATCAAGTCTAACTTAACTAGGTGCTTTCTAAAAGTATAAGAGGGTTGTTGTCTGCATTTAATTTGTGAGGCATGTGAATCCCACAGGGTGTGTATCCTGGTGGGTTATGGGGTTATTTTTATCATGGATGAGCTGAGGTGACTTAAGTGGCCATGTAGCCTGGTCACTATCATGGTTGTTGACCTCACCAAGAGGGAGGCAAGCATGTGACCTGGCCTCCATCTTGGTTGATGACATCATCAATATGGGGATAGTCACATGGCTTGGTTGCCATCTTGGGCAGTAACATTTTCAAAATGGTGATGACCTGTGTGACCTTGCCACCATCTTGAAACAACCACATGGCATAATTCAATATCACGATACCCAGAAATTTACCAGTACTACTGAGCTGTAGGGGTTCATGATTACTTAGTAATTCCCTGGACTGCAGACATTCAATCATATGTTCTAATCCTCTTGCAATTTATTTTTGCTTTGGTTTTCATTTTGGATTCTTGATCAGATCATAGAAAAGCCAGTTTCTAACAGTTTCTATTGCCTTATAATAAGGTCAATGCATTTTTATGTCAGATTAAGGAGGTAATATCAGATCTCTACAATGGGAGTTTACATTTTAACAAGATTTTTAACCTGTTTCTAAATAGGATTATTTTCAGTACTATTTAGATTTTATTTATTCTTAACCTAAAGTGTTAATGTTTCCTTTTTGTCTTTCCTGCCTCCTTTGATTTATGTTATGCTAATGTTGACACAAAAGCATAACTCTCACCTCAAAGGAGATAAGAGATAATTTATTCTGGAGCCAAATATGAGTGACCATGGCCTGGGAACACAGACTCAGGTTACCCCAAATTCCATGTTCTAATGTGATAACAGTTGCCTTACATTTTTATAGTAACAGAACAAAGAAAAGTCATAAATCAAGACACTTTCCAAATACATTTGAGGATACATTCAGTAGGTAGGTTGCAGCAAAGTGGGATGGTTCTTACTAGAGGTCTCAGATGTTATATGATAACATTCTTAGCTTTCTGATTTGTGGGACTTGATGGTCTGCTAAACTAATACATTCTAAAACATTTTTATCTGTTAGTCACAGGATGTTAGATCAGAAACAGAGGTGGGTAAGGAGTGGCCCTAGGGAGCTAAAGATGGCCTGAGATAAATGGTAATTAGACCTTGGACCTGCAACATTCCAAACTCTCCACAGTCTCTGGAGTGATAATCAGTTGGTCAGCCTTGCAGGAAGTTCAGTCCAAAGTGCAGGAGTTCTTTTTGGGAAATTTTCTTTCACACTAATAACTTAGAACTTTCCTGGGTTTCACATGTAAAGACATCTCCCTCTTTAAAAAAACATTAAATGTTAGTCTTCTCTCTCAAAACCTATAAAACACAGAACTTGGTTTATGACAAGAAATTCTAATCTTTGAATTCCACCACACCTTGTAAGACTTTTGCTTAAGGGAAGGCTTTTGTGCATCCCTGAACCTGATGGCTTAGAACAGCTAAGCTCTTCTCTCTTTAAGTAGATTCCTTTAAATATCCTTATGCAAAGTAAATTCTGCCTTGCAAAGTGACTTTGCTTTGTCTACACTTTCTTTGTGAGGTATTGATAAGATTTTTAGATTGATAGGGTTTCATTAACACCCTTCAGTTATTTAGCTCATAAAAGGAAAAGAGATACAACCTTAAATCTACTTAACCCTTTCTTTCAGGTCACTAAGCTATTTACATATTAAAGAGTTATGATATAAGCTTTCTGTGTTCTCCTACTCTTTGGTGCACCTAAATTTCATGTAATTGTATTATGTGTCTATAATTATTGTGTTCATGTGTTGTTTGTGTCAAGACAATTTTTTAACTGTGGCCACTTTAGTTTTTTTCTCCTTTCTCATTCTTTTATTGTGTACAAGAATTATTGTTTTTTTTGGCATGCTTAGTCAAAATACACATGTACAAATTTATAAATATTTTGATGATACATTCAAAGGCCTTATAAATGGGTACCTAATTATTTTAAAATCTTTTAAACAGTGTCTCCAGGTTTATTAAGTGTTTCATGAAACTTTCAAATGCTAATTGCCTATACAATATACAGCATCTAAGCCATTTGTGTAAATCTTATTTGTTAAATATCTTTTGGGTTTTAGTTTACTTTTAAGGTGTTTTAAGGTATATTAATTTTGTGTGTCTACTTCAAAGGTGCTTTGATTTAAAAATAACAAAAGCTATATGTTCAACAAAGAGTAATTATAAAATCTTTGTTACTAAAATCTATCTTATATATAATTAGATATGTATATACAGTCAGCATGAATTAATATTTCTTAAAATTAATTTACTTGGTATTATATTAACATAAGTAAAGTCTCATACAAACTAAAATTGTTAAGACAAAAATATTTTTTTCAGGTCAAAACGTTATCTCTTTTACCCTTATTTACAACATGGTTCCTATTACTAAAATACAATTAATTTATAAAAAATTCACTATAAGTACATCTCTCTATGTATATGCATATATATGAGGTAAAATATTAATTGGTAAATTCGCATAACAAATGGCAAACTTGTTTGTATATGTTATTAAGAAAGGTTATTGAATATCTGAACAGGGTATTAGCACAGTTTTCCTTCAGTGATTATACTGGAGGTTGTGAACTTTGTTAATGTTTTGCCATGTACCAATTGCTTTTCTCTACCCAGTGTTTACATTCCTTCAAAACCTAAAGCAAGGTTTTGGTAGAATAATCTCTGAACTTCATGAAGATTTCTATAAGTTTTCTATAAGGTTTATCTGGGAACTCATAAAGCACAGTATGTTAACAGGTAATATTAAGTTAATTACATCATCTTCTGGTGTAATTTGGATTCTATTTTCTTTTATAAGACGCTGCTGCACAGCACTCTTCTGAGCCAAATAACTGCCATCTTTATGACTTCAGCTGTGGCTATTTGCTAGAGATCATCACAACTAGCTTGTTGATGGCTGTGTTCCTTCATTAAAGGAGGGATAAGCAGGGTCATTGGGCCCTCACCTGAGTGTTCAGCTATTCTTCTTAGCCAGCTGTAATTCTGCCCTAATTGTAAATGATCTTCTGCATTTGGGAAGTACTATAGTATACAATCTTGGCAAGGCTGCGAAGAGAGGGTTTGACTGATGAGGTTGTAAAAAGTCAACATCTATGCTAGGAAAAGGCTTTCCAGTGCAAGTACTCTCAGGTCAACCATGTACCTCAGTAACCCCTCACTTGTAAAGTAAAATCAGTAAATTAAATTTATTGGCTCCCCAGGAAAACTTAAATGTAATCAAACATTGGTTTAACGCTAGAACCTTAAAAGGGGGTAAGTCTTGTTTAGTATCCTCAGGAACAGAATTCACACAACAGATGGAAAATTTATTTATTAATGCTATTATGTCTCATGATATTAAAAAAGAAAATGGGAAGGTTAAAAAGATGTTAAAAGGATATGCAAATGGAGATATTTTATTAAGGAAGATTTATGTATAAAGATTATGAGGGCTCAATATTTCCATAATAGCAAAAAAAAAAGAGAAAGTCTATCAAGTGATAAAGGTCTGTATAGGTTTGTTATGATATATAAAGCTAAGACAAAAATTACGTATTGATAATCTTAAAATTTCTAAGGTCATAGTTTAGTCAACTAGTTTAAGGAACAAAATATATATCTAGTCAATTTATCTAAGAATGTTTTGTTTTTGTCCAAGCTTTATCTACATATTACAGGGTAATTAATATCAGATTGGTGTAACTAACATTGTTGGGTGTTTAATAGCCATACTTTGAGACCTATACTAATCTGGTCAGAGAGACTTAAACAGACAGGTTTTGTTCCTTGTCCTCCTAGGTCGACTAAGTCCCAGGGGACTATAGAGCATCTCTCAAAATGTCCTGTAACTCTGATAAGTCACCTGTCCCCCTTGTTCAGGAAGGACATGGAGACCCCACTGGAAGGACTCAAACCAGTGTCCAGTCTACAAAGAGGAGGGTCAACACATAGGAAACTTCCTTCATGCTTCCAAGTGAAGTCAGCCACTGTCAAGTAGGGCCTTTGAGTTATCCTCGCATAGATGTAACTGGTAAAAGAAAGGCCGGTTTAAGGAGCTAAAGGTTCTTCCAAGCCCATGTGACCCCTGAGGACCAGATTCTCAGCTAACCTTAACAGCAAAAATAAATTGGTTTATTTGGGCCAACTCCATGGTCTTAAACACCCAACAGGAAAGTATAACTATAATATTAAATGACTGGTATATTTCTTTGAGTCCAAAGGATTGAACTTCCAAGAAATTTGGCTTAAGTTTGTGTAAGATGTTATTTAGACAATGTCTCACTAATGATTTTGTTCTTAATAAGAAAATACTGCTCAAGTGTCAGACCTCAAATCCAGGTCTGATCAACTCTGCAGTTGCAAACCTGGAGTCAATAGGAAAAAAAAAGCTATTCTTATTTAAAAATTAAATGATGGCTAAATTTCCTCTCTCTCCCTGTCTAGAAGTCATTTGGGAGGGAAATCACACTGTGATTCTAGTCACTCAAACGACTGTCAAAGTGCCTGAAAAGCAAATCTTGAGTCCACCCATGCCAGCCAAAAGTCAATTGAGGAGAAACCCAGTAGTTGGATGCTCTTGGAAGTCCTCATCAAGACATTCACCCTGTTCTGACTTCTCCTCCTTCCCAGCCTAGAGTTTGTGCCTAACTATTCTTGCCTTACTTCTCCTTCCCCTCCTTGACCCACTGATATCTATCCACCTCATAATAATGATTGTTCAATGACTTTCAAATTTTTTTCAGATCAGGACTGAGTCAATGAGATGTCCTGATGCTCTTGACTGAATTCCCTGAGGTCTCCTATCACCACCTGCCTGCCTAACCCTGCATTCCAGAACCTATGTTCCAGCCTTTTGATACCACCTGTCCCTGTCCAGCAGTAAGTAGCTAAAGAAAGACCACATTCACTCCTTATCATCAACAAAAGGGTGGAATGTTAGGTTCCTGCCAGGCTCCTAAAAAGGCAGCACTGGTCTCAATATTCTCAAATAGCAAGTTCAAACTTAGCCACAGGAAAGCTCTTCTTTTTGGGAAACCAACGAATCCTGAGATAGACTGCCCATTTTACATCATAGAAAGTTACCCAACAACCTAACTGCCTATCTAACTGCCTATAAAAGATGTCTGACTCCCCCCTGCTTGCTGCTGTCTCTCTGCTGCTGTTTCCATGGTTCCTGAGAGGCAGCCTGGAGGTCAGTTTGCTCTCAAACAAACTGCTGTCCCCCAACTCCAAGGAGTTGCCTGGTCAGTGGCCTTCTCAGCTCCTCTTGCATACGGTAGGTAAATTCAATTCACTTCATTTTCCAATAGGAAGGCTATCTGGGAAAAGAATAAACAGAGAAAATCTGAATTAAATAATATATATCCAATGGACCCAATAGACATCTACAGAATATTATATCCAAGCACCAAAGAGTAGGCCTATTCAGCAGCTGTCATGGTTTGACTGAGACTGTCCCCCACAGGTTCCAAATATTTGGACATTTCGTTACCAGTTGGTTGTGCTATTTTTGGAAGTTTTAGGAGGCTAGGTTTTGCTGAAGGAAGCACATCACTGGGGACAGGCCTTAAGAATTCTTAAATCTTGCCAGATTTCCAGTTACTCTCTGTTTCCTGCCACAGTTGAATCAATAGCATGGTTACTAATGATGAATATAAATATCTTCAATGAAAAGGAACAAATGAAGCAGAAAGAAATGCAGAATGTAGAGTTTGGATTAAAAAGAGCACTAGGGGCCCTTCCATGTCCCCCGCTGTTCTCTGCTCCTGGTTTGGCCCCTGCGCCATTCCTGGTCTTGGGTCCCCAGACACCTGGGGAACCAGTGCTGCTTCCTGATTCTCTTCGCCCAGGCCAGCTTGGTGCCTTTCTTGGGCTCCAGGAGCACTGCTTCTGGACCTGCCCCGCCCTCACCTCTCCCTGCTTCCCTGGACCTACACCACTGGCTAACTCTCATAACTTGCTCTCCTATCCTCAGGCCTCTTGGCCTAGGTCTATCACGTGGCCCACTGTGCCTTGACTCCCCCAGCCTCATTCACCGTTCAATCTCCCCTGCTGTTCTCTACTCCTAGTTTGGGCCCTGTGCCATTCCTAGTCTTGGGGCCCCAGACACCTGGGGAACCAATACTGCTTCCTGATCCTTTTCACCCAGACCAACTTAATGCCTTCCTTGGGACCCAGGAGCACTGCTTCTGGACCTGGCACCGCCCTCACTTCTCTCTGCTTCCCTGGACCTGCACCACCGGCTAACTCTCCTAGCCTGCTCTCCTACCCTCAGACCTCTCTTGGGGTAAGTTGCGGAGCCCTCCACGCCTTGACTCCCCCAGCCTCATTCACCCTTCCATCTCCCCCACTGTTCTCTACTCCTAGTTTGGGCCCTGCGCCATTCCTAGTCTTGGATACCCAGACACCTGGGGAACCAATACTGCTTCCTGATCTTTTTCACCCAGACCAACTTAGTGCCTTCCTTGGGCCCCAAGAGCACTGCTTCTGGATCTGGCCCCACCCTCACCTCCCTCTACTTCCCTTGTCCTGCAATAACCGCCAACCTCTTTCTGGGGCTGACAGCCTCTTTCTGGGGCTCCGAGGCTTACCTTTCCTCTCCCTGATCCTTTGCATCCAGTACAACCCAGCTACCCAATCCACTCCCTGGGAAATCTTGGGGCTTCTTCCCACCCTATCTGTCTTTGCATCCCTGTGTGGCATGGCCATGGTCAGGATCTCAGGTCAGTCCAACACCCAAGTTCCTGAGGCCAAAATCATTCTTAGAAGATTCCAGACCTAAGGAGAAAGTCTGAAAACTTCTGACCCACACTGGAATTGGGCCACCACAGAACTCCTGAAGACAAAATCAATCCGGCCACGACAATATAAAGTCAAAAGAGAGAACCAGAAGCTTAAACGAACCAGCTCTTCATACCCAAAAAGTAAACAAAAAAGACACATAAAGTT
>NW_008355784.1:1019135-1019958 GCF_000622305.1 Nannospalax galili | reverse complement strand
ACATCTTTCATTAATAACTTTAAATATTAATGGACTGAACTCCCCAGTCAAAAGACACAGACTAGGTAAATGGATTAAGAAACAAAACCCACCTTTTTGTTGTCTGCAAGAAACTCATCTTACTTTCAATGACAGATACTATCTCAAAGTGAAAGGATGGAAAAAATTATACCAAGGAATGGCACTAAGAAAAAAGCAGGCATAGCAATCCTAATATCTGACAACATAGACTTTAAACTGAAACTAACCAGAAAAGACAAAGAGGGCTATTTCATTTTGATCAAAGGGACATTCAGTCAAGAAGATATTACAATCATGAACATATATTCACCAAACTCTGGTGCACCCAACTTCATAAAAAAAAATACTACAGGACTTCAGGACCCAAATTAACCCCAACTCATTAATAGTAGGAGACTTCAATACGCCACTATCTCCATTAGATAGGACAACAAGCCAGAGACTTAAGAGAGACATCTGAATTAAACAAAACCATATATCAAATGGACTTAACAGATATCTACTGAATACTCCACCCAAACACCAAAGGACATACTTTCTACTCAGCACCCCATGGAACTTTCTCCAAAATCGACCATACACTGGGGCACAAAACAAAGCTCAGCAAATACAAAAAGATTGAAATAATTCCATGTGTTCTATCAGACCACAATGCAATAAAACTAACAATCAACACCCGAAGAAGCCAAAATCACCACACGAACACATGGAGATTAAACAACACACTCCTGAATGATGAATGGGTCAAAAGAGAAATTAAGAAAGAAATAAAAGTATTCCTGGAATTAAATGAAAAGGACAA
>NW_008355784.1:1015663-1016044 GCF_000622305.1 Nannospalax galili | reverse complement strand
AAAATTGGGTTAGTTTAAGGGAGGGGGAGGGAAGGGTATATGAGGAACCTAGGGGATAAGGAGAAAGAAGAAGCTCAACAGAAGTAGGATCATAGGAGGAAGGGTATTTGTAAGGAAGAACGGGGGGAAATCAGGGCACCTTAAGTGCGAAAACCATGATAGAGGGGTGGTGAGATGATACAAGAGAGAAACAATGCCTAACTAGTCACAAAAACCAGAGGGAACCATATTATTCCTACAATCTACTGACAAATTATACATAACAGATCAAGAAAAATATCTCTAGATAAGGTTTATTTGAGACCAACTGGTCATTACCCAAGATTTATCTGCATGACACACAGTAATTAAAAATGCCAGAATGGTGGAACTAACCTTCTT
>NW_008355784.1:1006470-1014670 GCF_000622305.1 Nannospalax galili | reverse complement strand
TCATTTAATTTTATGTCTTATAGAGTTTATAATGAGTAAAAGATTATATAAGCATAATAATTCATCTGTAAACCTAGAAATGTGCAGCCAGTTTTGAAAGAGATGTACCCTACCTCAGAGAAATGTTATTGAGTAGGTTAATGCTGTTGTAATGAAATCCTTCTTCTAATTAAAAAAAAAAAGCACTAGGAAGATTAATTTTGGAGCCAAAGCTTGTGCTGAGGAGAGGTTCTCTTTGATAAGGAGATTAAAACTTCTAAGGAGAGGCCTAGAGACTCACTTTGCAACAAAGGAAAGAGTACCTTCAGGGCAAAACCAAACCAATATAAGCCTCTAACTTGTGAAAAAATAAAAATAAAAAACTACTGGAAGGATTTTCTATTCTTAGAAAACTACAGCATAGAAAGTTGCTAATAATGTTGATGTATCAAGCTAGGGCCCATCCCAGGCTGGAAGCTGAAGGTGGCAGTATTATTCATGTATTACTGGTTTAGAGTCATGAAAAATGCAAGACTGAAGGAGTCATTTGTTCTTCTTTCATGATTTCAGAGAGCTGCCAAGTTCAGGCAGGGTCATTCCTGCATAAAGAAGACTCTGACATATCAAGAGGTCCTGACAGACCATTGCATAAAGCTGTGAAGGTGAAGCCTGGTTTGCAATGGACACCCCAAGAAGATGTTAGAGATGTTAGAGCAGTGATATATGTGCCAAGGAGAGCTGCATGCAGCTCTTTGGGTACTAGCCAAAAAGAGAGATGTATGGTGCATGCAGAAAGGCTGGAGGGGTGATAAGCCCTTTGGAAGTAAAGTCACAAGTGGGACATGGAGCTACTAGATTTGGTGTTTTCCTTCCTTGGATTCAGTCTTGTTTTTGTTCAGTGTTTCCTTATTGTACCCTCCTTTCTCCCCATTTGGAATGGGAATGTGTGTTTGGTCCCATCGTATGTTGGAAGTACATAATTTGTGTTTTGATTTTATAGGGACTTACAGTTATGAGATTGCCCTGAGTCTCAGAAGAGACTTTGGGAGAGTGCCTGATCTGGCCTCTGTCTGGTGTAGGGTCTGAGAACTTAGTATAATGCCTGATAGTGCCAGATATGGCTTCCATGTAGTGTTGAGATTCCCCACATTGTGCTGTACCCAACCCTCTAACTGGGATTTCATGAGACCCCCCTCCCACGACCCCAGGGATAGACCTCTCTGTTCTATAGTAGGATAGGGGTTGAGACCTTAGCAGATGGCCTGAGAGTGTCTGATCTGGCCTCTGCCTGGCTTAGGGGCTGAAACCTTAGCAGATAGTGTGAGAGTGCCTGATCTGGCCTCTGCCTAGTGTAGGGACTCTCAGCAGATTGCCTTAGAGTTCCAAAACAGGTCCTCCCCTTGGGGAACTTCCCTAATTATGCTGTGAGCACCAGCTAATAGGGGTTCAAACATTAGAAGGAAGCATGAGTGTACCTGATTGGAGCCTGAATTGGGCCTCTGTGGGAACTCCTGATTAGCTTAACTGAAGCCATCACTTCCCTCCAAAATAAAATCTGAGAGAACCTGAAACCTAGACCAATCAGCTTTACATATCCAATAAGAAAATAGCCAAGGCACACCATTAATACAAACAGAAGCAAAATTCAACTCAACAAAAGAAGGCTTGAGTTTCATACCAGAATCACAAACAAACAAAGAATAACACATGTTAAAATCACAATGAAAAAAAAATAACAGGGAAAACCAAAACATGTTCCTACCAAACTCCACCAGTCCCATAGAAGAGTTCTACAAGGAAACCCCCCCTAGAGATAGCCCAGGACAGAGAATTAAAAACAACAACAACAAATAATAATCATCAACGTGATCAAGGAATTCAAAGAATTTAAAGAACACACAAAGAAACAAATCAAATAACTAAAAGAAGAATTGTTCAAACTTTTGATTAAATTCGTAAAAGAGATAGAAACATTGGAGGAAACAGGCTGAAATGAAGAGGGAAGTGCAAAACTCAATAAGCCAATTTGAAACAATAGGAGAAAGCCTTATTGATAGAATTAATGAAAGGGAAGACAGAATGTCAACACTGGAAGATAAAGTTGAAGAATTGGACTGCTCAAGCAAAGATTATGAAAAATTTAAAAAGACACAAGAATGGAATATGCAGAAACTATTGGACACCTTGAAAAGAACAAGTCTACATTTCATAGGCATAGAGGAAGGAGAAGAATCACAGGATCTCAGGTTAACAGTATTGACCAGATCTTAAACATAAATGGAAAAGAGAATTTCCCAAAATTAAGGAAAGACATCATCATACAAATACAAGAAGCACATAGAACACTAAATAGACAGGACCAGAAAATAAATTCACACAGCATGTCACAGTAAAACCACTAAATGTACAGAACAAACAGAAAACTGAAAGCTTCAAAAGGAAAAAAAAAACACATTGTTCTAAATGGAGAAAATATTGAAGCTTTCATATTAAAATCAGCAACCAGAACTGGCTGTTCACTATGTCTGTCCTTTTCAATATAGTGCTTGAAACCCTCGTTAGAGCAATTAGAAATAAGAAGGAAATTAAAGGGGTGCTCTTTGGCAACTTATCCCTATTTGAAGATGATATGAATCCCAGAAATTCCACCAGAAAACTTGTCAAATCATCAACACTTTCCGTAAAGTTTCAGGACAAAACAGTAATTTACAAAAGTCTATATGACGATAACAAGCAGTCATAAAAATGGTCACGGGAAAACTTCCATTCACAGTAGCCTCAAAAATTACCTAAGGATAAACCTAATCCAAAACATTAATGATTTCTACAATTAAAACTTTACAACTTTGAAAAAGACATTTAGGAAGACACAAGTGTTTGGAAGGATGTCCTATGCTCATGGATTGTTATAATTAATATTGTGAAAATGATGCTCCTACCAGAAGTAATTTATATATTCAGTGCAATACTGTATTAGTGACTTTTCTGTTGCTGTGATAAGACACTATGACCAAGGAAATTTATAAAATTAGTTTATCTGAGATTATAGTTCCAGATGAATTAGAGTCCATAATGGTTGGGGAGCATGGCAGCAGAGCTGAAAGAGGAGTGCTCACATCTTCAAGCAGGCACAAGAAACAGAGAAAGGCTAGGAGTTCTTGAAAGGCTTAAGAATTTTCATAGCCTGAAATTTTCATAGCCCCAGTGACTGACTTCCTCCAGCAAGGCTACACCTTCTAAAATCTCCCCAAACAGCACTACTATCTAGGGACAAAATGTCCAAATACATGGAGACTATGGGCAACATTCTCGTTCAAACCACCACAAATACCAATTAAAGTTTCCATGACATTCTTCTCAGAAATAGAAAAAAAATTCTAAAATATGGAATCACAAAAGACCCCATATAACCAAAGCAATATTTAGCACAAATAGCAATGCTGAAGGAACTACCATACCAAGTTTAAAACTATATTACAGAGCTATAGTCATAAAAAAGCATGGTATTGGCACTAAAACAGATACATAGATTAATTAAACAAATTAAGGGACTCAAAAATGATTTCATACTATTTCAGTCACCTGATGTTTGAAAAGATACAAAGAATATGCAACGAATGATGCTTGGAAAACTGGATCTCCACATGTAGAAAAATGAAAATAGACCCGTATTCATCAAGGTGCTCAAAAATCAACCTCTGCCCCCATGCAGATCAAAGACCTCATTGGGAAACCTGAAACTCTGAAACTCCTAAAAGAAATCATAGGTAATACCCTACAAGATATAGGTACAGGAGAAGATTTTCTAAATTTGATTTCATCCACTCAGGAATTTGTTCAACATTTGACAAATGGGACCTCATTAAACTAAAAGCTTCTGTATAGGAAAGAAAACAACGGAATGAAGATGAAACCCACAGAATGGGAGAATATCTTACACCTGACAGAGGTTTAATATCCAGAATATACAAAGAACTAAAGTCACAAAGAATCAAGAAAACAAATGATTCAATTAAAAAAATGGGCTTATGGATCTGGACAGAGAATTCTCAAAAGAAGAGAAAAAAATGGCTACAAAATGCCTTTAAAAGTATATTCTTAGTAATTATGGAAATTCACATTATAACTACACTAGGATTTCATCTTACCCCAGTCAGAATGGCTCAGATAAAGAGAACAAGTGATACCAAATGCGGGTGAGGATGTGGGGAAAGGGGAACTCTCATTCCCAGTTGGTGGGATTGAAAACTGGTAAAATCATTATGGAAATCAGTATGGAGAAGGCTTAATAAACTAAAATAGACCTAGAATATGACTCAGCTATACCACTACTGGGCATATGCCCAAAATAGTTAATATCCTACAACAGAGATACTTGCTCAGCCATTTTTGCTACTCCTCTTTTTACAATAGCTAGGAACTGGAAACAACTTAAATGTCCATCATTGGATGAATGGATAATGAAAATGCAGTGCATTTACACAACGAATTTATACTCAGTGGTAAAGAAAAATGAAATCATGCAATTTTCAGGTAAATGGATGAAACTAAGTGACGTAACAGAGACTCAGAAAAATAAGTTTCTTATGTTGTCTCTCATTTGTGGATCTTAGCTCCTAATCCTTAGCTATGATAATATATCCGGATAAACTGCAGGAGTCAGTATAATGCAAAGGTGCAATGGAGAGAGAGGGGAAGAAGGAGTTTGAGAGAGGGGGATAGTAGGATCCAGGCATTATCAGTAAGGAAATATGGAGAAAATGTGGACTACTTTAACTGAAAAGGTGTAAAGGAGGCTGTATAGGGAAAATGAGAGGAAGGAACCACAAATCATGCTTAGGTGGTATGAAAAGTCAAAAGGCTTTTAGTATTTAATAAACTTACTGAAAAATAAAGATAATATGAATGTGAGTATATGTGTATAGCTATTTAGCTGTAATTTCCCTGGAAGCCTCCTCCCTGAAG
Source organism: Nannospalax galili (assembly GCF_000622305.1). Classification (NCBI taxonomy): domain Eukaryota; kingdom Metazoa; phylum Chordata; class Mammalia; order Rodentia; family Spalacidae; genus Nannospalax; species Nannospalax galili. The sequence goes on along the minus strand of NW_008355784.1, from coordinate 1,009,726 downwards.
ACTAGCTCTCATAGTATCAGTAGGTATTATGCAAGCTGCCAAGGGAGAAAAATAATCAATGATCCTACCCAACGGTAAAGCCTACAAATCATAACAATGACTGGTCTGATAAATTATCTTTACTTATGCAACAGTGGCACTTTTACCTTGGGTGTAAACAACAGCTGTCTAAGTGGATTTAAGGCCTGCTTATTTGGAGAGAATTCACCCATGAAATTGTAAATAACCCAAGTACACATGGTTGGAGAGGTCTTAGACCCCAGAGAAATACCTATTAGTACCACTTTCCTAGATTGGCATAATTTTTCTTACATTCTAATTATATATCCTTACATCCATAGACTATATGTCTTACAACTCACCAAAGAAACTTTTTTTGAAACAAATTGAGACTATTACAAAGCTCCCAAACTGGTCAAAATGCAGAAAATAAATGACTGTTGCCCAGCACTAACTCATACATCTACAATGCAACTTCTATACTTAAGATTCAGAGAACATCACAGAAGATGGAATGGAAAGATTATATGAGTCAGAGGAGCAAGACATCTGCTGCTAGAAAATGCATTCTAGACATAATAGGGAACCTGCATCCACTACATCTCCAAGTATTGTAGCCTAAGAAGATCTGCGAAATGACAAAACCTGTTGACATGCCAATGTGAATGAAGGAAATTTCATGGGATGCCACTTCTAGACAATAAGTTATAGGCCACCAGTGGAGGGAGAGAGAGAGAGAGAGAATGAATCAGTTTTCTCCAGGGACTAGCTCTCTGAGATTTTATTGAATCCCAAGTTTCCAGCCCTAAACACATACACATGAACACCTCTAAGTGAACTCAATGCATTACATATGTGTGTCTATTTATCAGTATACATGTAATAATAATAATCAAAGAAGACAAGAAACTGAGAGGGAGGGGGAGGGACATGTGAGGAACTAGAGGGGATACTGGAAAAATAGAAATGATGCAAATGTATGAAATTCTCAAAAATAAAAGTTGCTTTTAAAATAATAAAACAAGAAGCCAAGTTCTACAAACCCTTCCATGCCCAAGAAAGCCTTTTGCTGTTGTTTAATGTTTGGCGATTCTATAGCTAAAATGAGACTGTGGTGACTAGAAAGGCTTGTTTCCTCTGCTGATAGTATAATTCCCAGGAACTTTGAAGGGGAAACATTGTATCCATATAAAACTAGCCTTTGAAAACTTAGGGCAGTGTTTTCATTTGAAATGAGTTTCTCTGGGCTACTGATTAATAAATCAGCTACCTACCAGCAAATGCTTCTCTGAGGGCAAAAATGTAAGGGGACCATGTCTTTGCAAGAGCCTATCCATAAAGGTGAGGGCAGTAAAAGACCTGAGGTGAGACTGTTCAGGTGTACTGCTAAGTAACCTGGGTGGAGGGGTACTTCCATTCAAAATCAAATAGGAACTGAGAGTCTGAGTGAATAGGAATGCAAAAGAAAGCATACTTATGCTCTAAGGTTGTGTACCAGGAGGTGTTGGAGCACATTCAATACAAGGGGATGCAAGGATTGGGCACTACATGGTGAATTAGAACCACAGCTTGATTTATTGTTCTCAGATCCTGGACCATTTTGTATGATTCAGCTGACACTACTTCCAAGATAGTAGTGCTCACAGAGCATAATAACCCAGTGGCTAGGAATTTATCAGTGAGAAGCTGTAACTGCTTATAAGCTTCAGGGTTTAAATGGATTATTGGTACCGTCCAAGTATATTATTAGGCTCACCAATGGTAGCAACTCTAAGAAGCACTTGTTCTTTTTGGTCCTACCTAGGTATGCTACTCCTCCCCTAGATAGGAGAATCAGTTCAAAACCTCATATCCGCCTATGACTTTTTGAGCCTTTACAGGCTCTTATAACATTTCCAGTGCTGAGATCCACTGTTTTAAGCAAAGCCTAAAGAATTTGTAAGTCCATACATTGTTCAACAAATTTCCCATGAAATCTAGGCTATCTCCCCTTCTTATTGCACACTAACACTCACTCCTGTCACAATTTCCCTTGGTGATCCAAACCCTAGTTGAAAAACTATTGGCAACTGAGAGCTGCTGGAAGAGAGACAGTTTCCTTTAAGGATGTGGTGCTGTGTAGGTTGATCAGGCTCCAGAAGATGGACCCGTACCCAAGAACATTCAGGGACATAAATTAGACTGGGCAGACCTTAAATAAATAATATAGGACACAAAATCAGGCAAGGGAAAATAATGTGGGGGATGGATAGAAGGAGGATATCTGAATATGATCAAATTACATTGTATTAAATTCTAAATAAAATCAATAAAACAATTCTTAAAAAAGAATGAGTGAAAATATGTTTATCTATGATAGAGGTCAAGAAAGGCACAAAATGGGCTGTTTGGAGAATGTCACCAAAGTCAGTAAGGGGGAATAACGACCTCCAGAATAAACTGAAGAAGGTGTTAGGGCAGAAAAGGTAGCTTCCATTTTATAAACAACATAGCTTTAGTCCCTGCCACATTTAGGGCTTACCGGGGCTCAATTATAGAGGGAAAATATTAGAGCCTCAGGACCTGAAAGGCTTCTAGGGTAGAAGAAGCTCTTTCCCTGAATAGGCTGATGATAGTCTAGGAACAATGTCAGAATCCTCTGTTTTTGTCAGGTTTGACCTGAGCGTAAGATCCTTAGATTGAGTTTGAACTTTCTTCACAAGGGACAGATAGACAGTCTCACTTTCAGTGGGACCCTACTTTGCAGACTGGACATGGACCTATGGGAGGCTTATAGCTCAATAGGTTTCACCATTCCTAGCTGAAACGTCATGGTAATGACAGCAAGAAAGCCTTTCTTTCTCAGGTTGAGTTAATGTCCTTAGATTGAATGCAGCCACTAGATGGAGACATAGGATATGATAAAATGGGTAGGGGTTAGCAATTGTTACAACCGTATATTGACTTTGCTTTTTATGTCTTTCATTCTCTACTTGTCCCTTTTGGTTCTCATGGTCCCTTGGTTATTAAAGAGTTTGAAGTTTGTGTCCAATAAATACAGTAGGAGGAAGTCTGGAATTCTTCATCTAGTTTTTGAAGCTTTTATCTAACATTCAAATAGGCTTAATTTATAAAATGTACAGTCAGAATGGTTTTACATTCTTTATTCTTCGGGTTCAGATTAGTATACCTGCACATCATTTAAACTAATTTAAATTGAAACTGAGCAGGATTCCTGGAGGATAACATTGTTATCCCCTAGTAGACAGATTATGAG
>NW_008355784.1:1003143-1006327 GCF_000622305.1 Nannospalax galili | reverse complement strand
TAGACAGATTATGAGGTCTCAATGGGTTCTTCATCAGTTGTTTCCTATATTGATTGCTTGATATAACTAGTGTTTTTTTTTAAATATCAAAAACCAAAATGGAGCCTTGTCTGGTTGAAACTGGGTTACAAGTGTGAGCCTCATTAACCCAAGTATGTGCTAAAGACCAGATACAGTACTTTTTGTCATATGTATAACAATTATTTATGATGGTACAGATGTTCCGGCAGATATAAAAGTCACAGTGAGCCTTTTGAATTCTTTAATGAAGGTAGAAAGTCCTTAGTGAAGTGACCTTAGCTTAGATTGGACTTGAAACAAGTCAGACATGGGGAATATGCCCCTAATCCATTTCATGAAAGAAAAAGGGAGGGGGGTATAGCTTTTAATTTTTTTCAAAGATTTCTAAGTGAAGTTTCTAAGCAAATGTGTGGAGGAAACAGTGTGTATTGACGATAGGAAGGGGTTTACAGAAAGAGTTCCATAGACTGAGAAAAAGGAAACAAGGAGCAAGAAAGAGGAAATGAGTGAGGTGAGAGGTGGAAGAGAAGCTACTGGTAGTGAGAATGGGGATTAAGCACTAGATCAAACAGAGACTCAGACGTATTCAAAGGAAGGATGGTTATAAATGTTATCAGGGGCTGGGTTTAAGAAAGATGGACAAGTGTAAGAGGCTCTAGCAAGGCACATTTGATACCCCTCTACAGTTGACAGTCCTTTGACAAGGCCTGGAAAATCTGGATATAAGGACTCTCAGAGTCTTTTTTTGAATTAGTACAGAAGGGTTGTAATTTTAGGATAGTATATATAATAGTTCAGTGTGTCATGAAGCATCCCCAGTCTGGAAAAGTATTCAAGGTCCAGGTGATGTAAGAAAAAAATAAATTCTTTCCTTTAAGGGCATAACAATCAAATTTAGCCTAGTTTTTGAAAATATGTTCCAGGAGTAAGTCAGAGGGACTAGAGAGAATAAGACTTATCATTGATTCTACTGGAGGTACAACACTACCCAAGTATGCACCTCTAGAGGCCAACAAACCTCCCTTGTCATCTGGTGTACTGAACTGACTTGAACTGTTGTGTTCTAAATTGAGGTGTTGCCCACAAGAATAGACATCCTCTTTATTAACAGAGATAAAACCATATTTCACTCTGGAGTCAAACCTATCCATTGGTCAGGCCAGACTGACCTGGAAGGAACACTCACAAACCAAACTAAGTCTCAGACAGATTGGTCAAGGAGAAAGGTGACTCACTATCATAGAGAAGCAAAACTTTATCATCATTATATGAAGAAGTCAGTTTGGGAAAGGAAGTGGTGGGTGTGAAAAAGTCACATGTGTGGTGGCCACAGATGCTGGAAGTAAGAAAAATTTAGCTCAGTATGCCTAGATTACAGCTGGATACTATGTTTCCTCCCTCCTCAGAGAATGAAAGGAGTGAGAGGGGAAAGAGGAATGGGGCTTCTCACGATATGGGTGGATTCATTCTTGACTAGCCTCTGCTCCCATTTGCAACTTCTATTGTAAGGAAATCCCCCTTGTATTGTAAGGAAATCCCCCAATTTCTTGGCCTGAGACCTTCAATTATGTAGAGCAAATGACACATTTGACAAAAGGCCAAAAGGTACTTCTTAGATTAACACCACAGCACTGGTAGGCTTGGTTCTCAGTCCATGTACTACCATGGCATGAGGTGATTCAACTGCTTCTGAGCTACTTAACCAGCTTCTATAAGCACCAGAGGAATAAGTGATATAAAAGAGAACAAATAGAGAGTCCTTGTTTGGGCATGAGAAGAATGGGCGGTAAATGTATTTTCTAGAGACATTTAATAGAGATAAGAGCAGACAAATAAGGATTTATTGAAATACACCACAAAAGGCAAAACAGATAAGTACAGGGGTAGAGTCTCACCATTGAGAGGCAATGGAAGTTCTTTTTATCACAATTATGGGGAAGCTACTTGTGACACTCTTGTGGGGTAAATCTGGATAGATAGACAGACATCTCAATACTCTGATAAGAGGTAAATTTTATAGTAAAGGTTGCCTTTCTTGAGATTGGCCATTTGGAGTGAGGCAGGATGGGTCAAGAAGTTAAGATCCAAAGGTATGTGAAGGAAAGTTCCTGCATCTTGAGCTGAAATTCCCTGTGAGGAGGCTGACAAACTGATTAACACTCCAATGACTTTGGAGAGTTTGGAACGATACAGATCCAGACTCCATTTACAGATTATCTGGGTACATCTTTAGACCCATTTCTTGCCCACTTCTGTTTCTGAATTAACAGCTTGTGACTAATAGAGTGCATCAACTTAACAAAAGAAACAGTTCCCACCAATCAAAAGGCTAAGAGTAACAGCCTGGCATGGAGGCACATGCCTTTAATCCCAGCACTCGGGAGGCAGAGTTAGGTTTCGGGGGGAGGCTAAGACTGCCATCAGATAGCATCTGAGTCAAATACATGAGATATTTCTTTTACTGTGTCTGCCTACTTACTGTTTCTACCAATGTATTTGAAAATTGTCCCATGAATTTCTTTTTTCTGCTACTATAAATACTTCATGGAATTGTTACCACATTGTAACACAGAATTTGGGGTAACCTGAATCTGTGTTCCTGGGCCATGGTCACTCATATTTGACACCAGAATCACCTATCTCTTAGCCCCTTTGAGGTGTGAGTTATGCTTTCATATTGACAGGTTTGTATATGATATTATCAGTTACTAAGTTCAAGTTCCAAATACTCACCATTTGATTATTAAGTGTGGGGATTTCTGTTTGTTTTTGGCATATATCTCTAAATTAAGAAGAAGAGGCAAAGAGTAAATGAGTTAATCACATTTAATAGGAGTAATAGGAGGAAATATGAAAGTAGAGAAGAGGTCCTGGGTTCTGAGATAAAGGCCAATTGGAGACTGATAACAAATACATGACCAAGCAAGAGAGAAAGGAGATGAAGCTAACTGGGGATAAAGAAGTCTGGGTATGAAGAAATCAACAGCTATCAAGATGTCTCAGTGGGCAAATGTGCTTCCCATGAAGTTTAGTGGCCTGAGTTTGAATAACTTCCATGTAAATGTGGAGGAGAGAATTAACTCCACAACATTGTTTTCTGTCCTCCATAGGTGTACTGTGGCATACATATAGCTACATGCATACCATGCACACACACATACAC
>NW_008355784.1:987289-1003067 GCF_000622305.1 Nannospalax galili | reverse complement strand
AATTCAGGTATTCCTTTAGTTTAGACATTTTGTTTTATTTTATTTTATCTATTTTTTATTTTTTATATCTTATTTATTATTTTATGTGTAGGAGTATATTGCCTGCATATATGTAACTGTACCCATGTTGTACAATGCTCACAGAGGTCAGAAGAAGGTACCAGATCCCCTGAAACTGGAGTTATGGATGGTTGTTAGCTGCCGTTTGGGTGCTGGGATTTGAACCTGGGTCCTCTGCAAGAGTAGCTGGTTCTCTTAATCACTGAGCCAATTCTCCAGCCCATATTTCAACCATTTTATACATAAGGATATAAATTAGAATACTGACATATATCTTCAATTTAATGCAGGTATCACATACAGTTACTCTTGACTTTTAGTAAATAGTTGCTTTGTAAGAGATTTTTCTATGAGAGGCCAGAAAGACATAAGGCAGGGGCAAAGAAACCAAATGGGAGAGGGTGAGATTTGAAGCAGAATGAGATGGCAAATAAAAAATGCAGTGCAAGATGTGGTTATGACAGGTAGGGGTTTCTTTAGAAGAGAAGTTGAGGTTTGTGTTTGTAAGGTTGGGGGGAAGTCAGATAAGAATGAGAAACTGCATGTGAGTAAGAGGAACCACATCTGGGTAAAGCCTTAAAGAAAGGGGAAATTCAGGGTGGTGTTTGGGGGAACAACAAATAATTGAGTGACAGAAAAATCTTGGCACATATATGGACATATTTGTGACCTACCACCAACCACTTAACAGATGAATTTTCAGAGGAGGTCTTGTGACAAAGGCAAGAATGCTGGATCCAAGGACATCTTTGACACCCTACCTGCCTACATGACAATCAGCACATATTCTAATCAGGCTAGTTTTCTCAAGTTTTCCTTTAATAAGGGGGTTATTGTATAACAGTGTCCTCTCTCAAGTGTTTTTTTTTTCAGGTCTTACTTTCCCTATTATTTTATCCATAGTCTTTGTCTTTTCCAACATCCTCTGCTCTCACTCACCTCTACCTCATTCTTGAGGAAATCCTACCTTTTCCTTCAGATCTTATCGTTTTAAAAATATGTATATTTTTATTGAGTTTATGTGCATTTCATACATATTTTATCTTTTGTACACCATAGATGAGTGTCCTCCCAGTAGTGGAGTTGACTGGGAAGCTGATGATCTTCAATGGTGCTGTAACTCAAGCACCATCTTCAAACTGGCTTCCCGATCAGGACCTACTCTGTCTGCAAAATCCGAGGTGAAGAAACATGTGGATCATCTCTACTTGTTTTTCTAGTATACCACATCTGTTTATTCACCTCCTCCATCTCTAGAATCTTTTATGCTCCTTAGTTTCTCTTCCCAGCTTTCAGTCCCAGAATTCTATTCCTATCTAATTAAGTCTTTTACCTCTCCTGACCACCCAAACTCAACTGCCTCATTCTTGCTTTCTCTTCTCTACATTGAAGAGCATAGGTCACTAATTTTGTGTAATTCAGGGTAGAAGAAAAATGTGGAGCCCTGTATTAGCCCAGTCACTCTGAAAATAGCTGGAGTTCTAGACCTCATAGGACTGACTCAGAGGTTTTCAACATATGAGGTCTGCTTACTTGCCCACTGAACAATAAACATTTATTTCACAAGATATTTATTTATCAGACCTGTGATTCTGAAACATAGTTAGGTCCCCATGAGATAATTATTACTGTTTAAGGGATCAATTTCATTATGAAGTGACTTGTCTACAAGATTCAGCTAGTCCTGGAAGGTTTCAAATAACGACTGAAAATTTCAAGGAATGATATTATAGGTTCTAGAAAAGGACAACTAGTAAAGGTTAACAATTTGTTGACAAGACCTTAGTTATTTTTGGTGTCTTCATCATTGTAAAGGGAGCACTAAGAGTTTTAGACAAATACTCCAAGTGATTTAACATGCTCACATGCAGACTTTAACAAAAATATAGACTAAAGTAAAGGACACATATCCATGTGAAAGAAGAGATGTCAAATTTTATCTTTCTTTTAGTTAACTAAGGTGGTTACCTTAGTCTCAAGTCAAGAGTCAGCACTTTATAGCAAATACTAAATCCCTATAATACAATCATATTACATCATAGACTGACAGGGTGGCTTCATACAATTCATTTCTTATAGTTCTGGAAGCTTGGCAGTCCAAGACAAAGGCAGATTTGGTTTATTATGGACATGCATGTGTGGGGTCATTTTATCAATCAGAGAGAGCATTTATATGTACACTTACACGATGGAAGGGAAGAAATATCATTCTTGGGCATCTTTAAAAGGATCTAATTAACTCAGAAAGGTTCCACTTATGATCATACTGGAGGCTAGGACTTCAAAATGTGAATTTTAGGATGACAGAGATTCACATTTTAGCAAGTCTGTGTTTAAAAAACAGAAAAAATGTGCTTTTCAATGTGTAAGATAATAAAAAATTCATTTAAAAAATTTCTGTCACTCTTAACCTATTATGTTTTGTTTTGTTACTGTTATTTTTCCTTGTTTAATTCACTAATGTTGCACACCTTCAAGAGAAACTGACAGGATGATTTCAGAGATTCAAGCATTGAGAGCCCCACTATCTTTCTCCATGTACATATAAACCCTCCACTTTCTGATTGGTTCCACTTACCTTGCTTGAATGATCTGTACCCCTGCTGAGTTTAAGGGGACAGTTGTTCTCCCTTTTTCATGGTGGTCCCTCAACCCTTGACATGTGTCAAAGGTATATAACCGAATCACTCTTTACTCAGAAGAAGCATAGACAAAAGGCCCTCTGTGACCAGTCACAAAGTACACTGTGGGGCAACCTGAAGGATGACAGCTGCAGCAATGCTCTTCCAAGGAAGTGCTAAGAGCCTACTCCTAGACTTTATTCTTCCTGGGGGATTGCCAGGACTGAGGCCATTGAGGGGTGATAACAGAAGGTGCTTGTTTTGCTGACAAGACCTGATTACTACAGTGGTGGCAGTGATGTCAATATAGAAGTATTAGATAGGCAGAATCAAGAATTGCCTGACACTGAAGACTGATGACAGAAAAAGTTGTTGAGGACACAGAGTTCTGTTTAAGTGGAGGAGGTGCTCCAAGCTCCCAAATTAATTTCATTGATTTATTGAACTTCCTAAAACATAAATTTTAGACAAAATTATTTTAAAAATTTAAGGTGGTAATCATAGTGTATTGACTCTGTGTTACTGCGATGGTTGCATGCTTCATAGAGTCAACCATGGGTATTCACACACACACACACACACACACACACACACACACACCAGTTCATTACTTTGGATGTTATTCCCACTCTGATTCCTTAAAGATACTCTGACTCTTGCCTCTCTCATATTAGCAATCATGTGAGCCTGTGTAGTTTTGCCTTCTCCAAATAAATCTGTTTCTCCTCATACTGAGAAAACGTGTGGTTGATCAGCTTCATGCCATTTCTTTTTTTCTTATATGGCTCTTCTTTTAATCCTTTACTCTTTGTTTTAACTCAAGAAATGTGTATCTCTTTGTATGTGCATATGCAGTACTTTATTTTCCTCAGAGTGAAGGCTTACAGTTCTCTATCTTTTACTGAATACAGTTCTATCTTTCTCCTTTCCTTTTGACTTTGTCTGACTTTTCTTATCAGATTTGTTGGTTCTCACCTGGCCTCACAAAGTTTCTGCTGAAGTCTAGGTCTTGTGATCTCATTATTTCTACCATGCTAATCTCTCTTGTTACGGGTATGGATTTGAGTCTGGAGGGCAGCTGATGAAGTTTTCAGGTTCTTAATCCTCCTTACAATGAATTCTACAGACACACATAAACAGTTACAGGAAAAGAGTTTATTTAAAAGTGGAGATACAAAAGAGCTTAGAGATGTGTGGGACCTCATTTGGCTCCTATAAGAGGGCAAAAGGAAGGTGTGAGATTTTATGGGTCATTTGCAAAATGCCCATGTCACTCAAGTTCATGTAAACATTTTTGAGCATACTTCCTTTGTGAAATGAAGCCCAGGTAGGGTGAGTTGCCACTCTTTGCATTGTTGCCTCCTTTCTAATGCCTTTACTCTCTTCCCTATTTTCCTGCCTCCCTCTCATGGAATTGCTTTTCTGGTAGTCCTATTTTATTTGACTGGGGAAGAGGTCTCATAGAATTTCTTAAATCAAGTATTTTAAAAATCAGAGTCCCTACATTTCTAAGAGTTTTGTTCTGAACAACTCCATATGAAAAATTAGGAGCAAAACATTTTCTGCACACCATACTCAAGCAATAGAAGAGCTTAGCAGTTTGGAATTATATTATGAAAAGCTCAGGCCCAGCCTTAAAGCCATAAAAATAAAACCTTCTTGAGAACTCTAAAAAAAATAAAATGAATCTACCATATGACCTGGCTATACCATTCCTTGGTATCTACTTATCCTGCTGTAGAGATACTTGTACATCCATTTTTGTTGCTGCTCTTTTAACAATAACTAAGAAATGGAAACAACCTAAGTGTCCCTCAACTGATAAATGGCTAATGAAAATGTGGTACATTTACACAATGGAGTTGTACTCAGTGGTAAGGAAAGATGAAATCATGAAATTTGCAGGTAAATCGATGGAACTAGAAATTGTTACACTAAATGAACTAACACAGACTCAGAAAAACAAGCAATGTATATTCTCCCTCATTTGTGGATCTTAGCATCAAATCTATGTGTGAGTATATATCCTGATGTAACTGCAGGAGCTAGGAAAATGGAAAGGATCCATGGAGGCAAGAAAACAGCCAGAGAGAGAGGGGGAGTAGTAGGAAGCAGATGTTATCAAGGAGGAAATGGTAAACATAGGGGTATTCAACTGGAAAGGGAGGAGGGAGGTATATATGGAACAATGGGTGTAGAGAGGAAGAAGGACTTAAGAGATGGGTGATAACAGGGGACAGGCATTATCAAGGGGAAAATGGGGAGGGAGGTAGATGGTTAGACAGGGAGAAAGATAAAAGAGCTAAATAAAGCTTTGGTGGTGTGAAAAACCAGAGGGAAACTCAAAGAGCTACTGAAAAACATACATACAATATCTGAAAATGAATGTATCAATGGTCCAACCCTAGTTTTAAAACCTAGTAATCACAACAATGTCTGGCACAACAAACTATATCAGTGCAGTAGTGGCACTTTTATCTTGGGATTAATCAATAGCTATGTAAATGAACTTAAAGCCTGCTCAGTGGGAACTCATGGGTGGCACTGTAAACATAGCCAAATATATACAGCTGAAGAGGGCCATAGATCATAGAGAAAATCTTTTCTCAGTGACATCCCTAGACAAATGTGATTGTTTTACTATATACTAAACATGAATCCTTGTATTTATAGACAAATATATCATTTGTCACTCAACAAAGAGGCATCTTTTTGCAACAAATAGAGACTATTACAGAGTTCCATAACTGATTAGACACAGAGAATATGTGCTTGAGAGATGCCCAGCATAGAACTGGGAAAATGGGCAGCAGGCCCCAACTTTAGCCAGCAATAACTAATATCAGTTTATCCTTGCTGCCACTCTGGGACTTACCCACAGTTATAGATCTGAGAGGGATGAAGACAAAGGTTACTGAAAAGAGCTGCTGCTACAAAATTAAAGAAAGGGAGAGATTTTGAAACTGAGCTAAGAGGAAGTGAAAGTCCTTGAAAAAGGCATATGTTCATGGGGGGCTGTGGAGTTTTTCTTTCTCTTTTTGGTAGAGAAGTGAGCAGGTGGCAAGGTTCTGCTTCTGGAGAAGGGCATGATAAAATAGTGAGAGCAGGTTGATGCTGGGTGGTGACACCATATCAGAATCCTGAGAAGAAGTTTTGTCTCTCAATCCACTGTCCTGTGGCAGACTTAAGACAGTGTCTGGTAAGAATCCAGGTAAAAGTGAACTTAGCATGTCTGCTGCCTGAGCACTAAGAGAGCAGAGCTTAAAGAAGTTGTTGACCAGAGATGGACTTTTCACTCTTCCAGGGTAGCTGAGAATCTCTTCTGAGGCAAGATTCTAACCAGAGGATATCCCACTCTTCTTAGATTATCCTTGTAGGATTTTTAATTACCTATTTAATCACATTCTCTCCATATTGCATTTAATGTAAGTTTCAGATTTTTGAGTCTATAAATATTCAATCACATGAACAGTTTCCCATCTCAGGCACTGCCTCTTGGGAACTGGTATACAGAAGCCTTTATGTATAAAATTGGCATGATCAGGATCAGGATTATATGAATTATTTTCATGAAAAGCATTGGAATATTTTAAACATTAGAATAATGATGTGATCTGGTTCGTGTTTCATGCATCAATTATGAAACAGACTGCTGAATGGAGATAGTCTCCATGTCCAGTTAGAGGATTATGGCAATCTAGGATACCCATGAAAAAAGTTGAATAGTGAGGTTGCAGAGAAAAGGGCAGAGTTTAGAAATAGAGAACATGTGGTGATTGTGGGGAGTATAGGAAAGATAATTTTCTTCCATGGTTCTATTTGGCCACTTAGGTAGGTATCGCCATGGTCAGAGGTGGGGCACTGATTCCTGCTCCACTAATTCCTTTGAGTATGAATTTTCCCCAAATTCTCTTTTGTCTTCTTGTTTCTTTTTTCATACCCTATTCTTTCATATGGGCATCTACTGAACTACCTCATTGGTAAATTTAGGAGACAGTGTGTGTGTGTGTGTGTGTGTGGGTGTGTGTGTTGCAGCATATACATCTGTGTATATTCAGGTGCAGGTGCATTCACTCCTATGTATATATATATATTTGTATGAGTATCTTTTCTAGCCGCTTTTACCACTGGGGGTAAGTTACTCTCAGAAATGTATATTCTGCATTTTCTTTCCATGCCCTAGCTCACATAAATAGCCTCACATGGATAGATACAGGGGTTGTTCAGAAGTTCCAAAACTAAATGAGTATACTATTATTGTTATTATTGTTGTCATTATTGAAATATTATCACAAAATACAGTAAATTGGGTGATTTGAAAGTAGAAATTTATTTATCACAGTTCCAGAAACAAGAAATATAACATCAAAGTACTGACAGGATTCATTTTTGGTGAGGGTTGTCTTCCTGTTTCCTGGCTTGTGGACAGCTGCATTTATGATGTCCCTTCATGTGGTCTTTCCTTGGTGGTGGGAAGGTGGGAGGCAGAAAGAAGAGAGAATGAGAGAGAAAGTGTGAGAGAGAGAGAGAGAAGGTGGTTCTCTGTTTCTCTTCTTATGACTCTCAAACTATGTAATTTGAGGGAGTATATGACAGTAAGCATGGTCGTTCATTCAGGGTTCAATATTAGCAATATCATTTGGATTTCACACTTAAAGTTATCTAGAGACTTTCAGGCGTGAAGTGACAATTTGACCCATATATCTCATTCTACCTTTATCTCACTTGTTTCTGAAATTGAAAAGTGGAAGTGATGCTATTTGTATAATTTCTATAATAAACTTGTATAATTTGCCAGCGTAGCTAGGTTGGTGTGCTGGTTAGCTTCAGTTATCAACTGGACAAAGCTGGGAAGGCAAAATCTCAACTGAGCAATTATCTCCAATAGATTTGTCTGTAGACATGCCTTCGAAGCATTTTCTTAATTGCTTACTGATGTGGGAGGGCACAGCCCACTATCATGATGCCATTCCTGGACAGGTGGACCTGGGTCATATAAGAAAGTAACTTAGCAAGCCAGGGAGAAACAAGCCAAGAAGTATCATTCCCCCATGATCTCTTCTTCAGTTCCTTCCTCTAGGTTCCTAACTTGAATTCCCTCAGTGATAGATTGGGACCTGGGAATTGTAAGTGGAAATAAACCTGCCGCCTGAGTGCTGGTATTAAGGGCATGCATCACCATGCCCAGCATTTTCTTACTACTCTTCTAAAGGATCCTTTCTGTTACTTATCCCTCCCTATATTCCCTCTGCTACCCTACCCTCCATTCCCCCACCTCATTTAATCCTGTTACATCATTTCCCTTCCCTCCATTGTATCACTCTATTCTGGCTCCCTTTCACTGAAATTTCTCCTCTCCTACATAGTCCTCTTACTAGTTTCCTAACCTTTATGGGTATTCCAGATGAAACATACGTACATATCTAAAGATTCAAAACCAACATCGACATATGAGAGAAAACATGCAGTGTTTACCTTTCTGGGTTTGTGTTACCTCAGGATGATTACTTTTAATTCTATGTATTTGCCTGCAAACTTCATTTTTTCTTAATAGCTGAATAATATTAAATAGTGTAAATGTACCACATCTTTCTTATTCATTCATCAGTAAATGAACATCTAGGCTCATATTTCATGGCTACTGTGATTAAAGCAGCAAGAAACATGGATGAGACAGTATCTCTACAGGAAGGTATTGAGTTCTTTGGGTATATGATCAAGAGTGGTATAGCTAGATCCTGTGGTAAATCTAGTTATTGCTTTTTAAGGAACCTCAATACTGATTCCCATAGTGGCTACACCAATTTTCATTCCTATCAGCAGTAAATAACTGTTCTCTTTTCTCCAATCCATACAAGCACTTCTCATTTTTTAAAAAGTGTTAACCATTTTGACAGGAGTAAAATTAAAACTTAAAGTTTATTTCTTTTGCATTTCCTCAATGGCTAAGAATGTTGGACATTTAAAAAATATTTCTCAGTCATTTGTATTTCATATTTTGAGAACTCTCTCTTTAGTTCATGCTTCATATTTAAACTTTATTATTTGTTTTCTCGATGTTTAATAGCTCTTTGTAGGTTCTACATATTAACACTCTGTCAGATGTAGCTGGCAAAGATCTTTTCCCATTATGTAGGGTGCCTATTCAGTCAAATGATGGTGCTTTTTGCTATTCATGGGCCTCTTAGTTTCATGTGGTTCTATTTGTCAATTGTTGGTCTTAATGCCTGAACTATTGGGGCCCTATTCAGGAAGGTCTTTTCTGTATTATAAATTCTAGTGCATTTTCCCACTTTCTCCTCTATTAAATTCAGGATATCTGGTCTTATCATAAGGGTCCTTAATTTATTTGCAATTGAATTTTGTGCAAAGAGAGAGAAATAGGTCTACTTTCACTTTTCTACATGTTTGACAAAAATACAGTTTAACAAAATCCAGTAACCCTTAATGATAAGAGTCTTGGAATACTTAGAGATACAGGTGACATATCTCAAAATAATAAAGGCAATATATATCAAGCCCACAGTCAGCATCACGCTAAACAGAGAAAAACTCAAAGTATTTTCATGAAAATCAGCAATGAGACAAGGAGGTCCACTCTCTTCATTCCTGCTCAGTATAGTGCATAGTTATAGCAGTATAAGAGAAGGAGATAAAGACAACAGCAATTGGAAAGGAAGAAGTCAGTATATACTTATTTTCATATGCTTTGATTCTATACATAAAGGATCCTAAAGATTCCACTAAAAACTCCTGAGAAACATATCCAGCAAAGTAGGAGGAAAAAATTATTACACAAACATAGGTAGGCTTCCTATATAAAAACAAGAAACTTATCAAGAAAGAAATCACAGAAAAAAATCATTTATGATGAATCTTGGAATAAATCTAAGCATCCTAGTTACTTTCTGTTTCTGTGATTAAAACACTGACATGCACAAAACCCATACCGACTCAATTAGACAAAAACCCAGTATAGAATGGGGGAAATGAGCAGCAGGCCTCAACCCTAGTCAAGGAACTATTGGCAAATGATTACTGTGGGGTGAGGGAAAGTAGATTTTCTTTTTAAAGAGTTATTTATTTAATAACCACATGAGTAGAAGAAGCATTTAATTACAGCTTTAACATATTCAATAAAAAATTCCAGAGCAAAGATACATCTCTTTCAAAAGTGGATGTAAATTTTTAGGTTCACAGTTGAATTAATACAGTTATACAATATTGAACTCATATAAACCCTATGACATAAAATTCAATGAGTTTTAAACTTTTAAAAAAGATTTCCATTTCATTTTAAAATACACTGTTTCCTACAGACTCATTTTTAATGCTACTAACACTTAGATGTTTGGACATGAGTTTCCAAACTATATGAATCTTATTATTATGAGTCACAGTTGGTTACACTCAGATTCTTGGCACCTGAGTATGGATATAAAGTCATCAGGTAGATTTCAGTGGTAATGTTTATCACCTCTACTAATTAACATGAAATAAATTTTTATGTTTCTTCCTCAAATATAAGTTTTTATTTGTGGATTTTTTTGTGTATATCATACAGAACATCCCACACAATCTTATTCATGTATATAGCCACTTCTCAAATGGCACCCTCCCATAGCCACCCTCCTCCTCACTGGAGCCCATACACTCTGTCATCCCTGTTACTGTCCACTGTGTTGTCGGAGCCCCCAGCTAATCCCCAGTGCTTGTCCATCCGCTGAATCTGGTCAGTCTATACAGAATTCCTTGTTTTAGGAAGATCAGCTGTTCCTCATCTGGCAGAAATCAGTTTTCAATATTTTTTTAGATAAGATTGGGGTCTGCTCTTCATTTTCCCAGTTCTATGCTGGGTTACTGTCTGGGAGTCTTTTGGGCTACCCTGGCCAACAACTCAAAGGAAGGTATCTCCTGACTGGCATTGTTTCTTGTTAGGTAGTCTTTAGCTGTACACATGGAGTCTTAAAAAATTACATTGACCCTTTTAATCTTTGGTTATACTTTTATTTTGGGTGTTTAAGATCTTACAGTTGGCCCAGATAAACCAATTTATTTTTATTCTTAACGTCTTTTGAGATCTGTTCCTCAGGGGTCACATGTGCTTCGGAGGACCCCCTGGATCCTTTCTTTTACCAGTTCCATCTATGTGAAGATAAGTCATAGGTCCAGCTAGATCATGGCTGGATTTTCTTGGATGAATGGAGGAAATGTTTCCTCTGTGTTGACCCTCCTCTTTGTAGACTGGACACTGGTTCAAGTCCATTTGATGGGGTCTCCATGGCCTCCTTGATCAAGAGGACAGGTGACTCACTGCAGTTACAGGACATTTTGAGAGATGCTCATAGTCCCCTGGAACTTAGTTGACCTAGGAGGGCAAGGAGCAAAAACTGTCCTTTATGTCCTTCTGACAAATTAGTATAGGCCTCAACATATGGCTGTTAAACATCTAATAAGATTAGTTCGACCAGTCTGGTACTTTCAATCATCATGTGCCATGTAAATAAAGCTTGGGCAAAGACCAAATGTTCTCAGATAAACCTTACCTAGACATGTTTTATATTCCTGGAGCTAGTTCTATACATATTTTGTCAGTAGGTTGTTTGATTAATATGGTTCCCTCTGGTGTTTTAAAACAAGCTAGGCATCATTTATCTCTTGCATTGTCTAACACTTCTACTATGGTTTCCCCATTTAAAGTGCCACCATTTTCCCCATTTCTCCCTTAATAATACCCTTCTCCTTTGGTCCCACCTCTCTTGAGCTCCTTTCTTTTATCCCCTAGGTTTCTTATATAACCCTCCCTCCCCCCTTAAAATAACCCCATTTTTATGCATATCTTCCTTATTAACACTTGTTTCCTACTGTTATTCTTTTCCTTTACCACCATGGTTCCTTTTCATTATCCAGGTTCCTGTAGTTATGTGTAGATACATACTCACTTATAAGGATTTGTTGCTAGGATCCACATATGAGGGAAAACACATTGTTTGTTTGTTTGTTTGTTTTTGAGTCTGTGTTACTTCACTTAGTATAACAGTTTCTAATTCCATCCACTTACCTGCAAATTTCATGATTTTATCTTTCTTTACAGCTGAATAAAACTCCATCATAGAAATGAACCACATTTGCATTATCCACTCATCAGTTGAGGGACACTTAGGTTGCTTCCATCTCTTAGCGATTGTGAAAAGAACAGCAACAAACATGAATGTTCAAGTGTCTCTGCAATAGGATGAGTTCTTTGGGTATATGCCAAATAATGGTATAACTGGGTCAAATGGTAA
The DNA here is from genome assembly GCF_000622305.1 of Nannospalax galili. Classification (NCBI taxonomy): domain Eukaryota; kingdom Metazoa; phylum Chordata; class Mammalia; order Rodentia; family Spalacidae; genus Nannospalax; species Nannospalax galili. The sequence goes on along the minus strand of NW_008355784.1, from coordinate 991,099 downwards.
GTTCATTTGTAGTTTTTTAAGAGTTATCCACACTGCTTTCCATAGGGGTTGTACAAGTTTGCAGTCCCACCAGCAGTGGATGAGTGTTCCCCCTTTCACCACTTCCTCTCCAATATTTGGTATTATTTGTCCTCTTGATCTTAGCCAGTCTAACTAGGGTAAAATGAAATCTTACAGTAGTTTTAATTTGCATTTCCCTAATTACTAGTGATGTTGAAGACCTTTTAAGATGCTTCTTAGCCATCTTTATTTCTTCTTTTGAGAACTCTCTGCTGAGCTCCTTAGTGTATCTTTTAATTAGGTCACTCCCTTTCTTGATACTTGTTTTTTGAGTTCGTTATATATTCTGGATGTTAAACTTCTGTCAGCTGTGTCGCTTGTGAAGTTTTCTCCAATTCTGTGGGTTTTCTCTTCACTTTCCTGGTTGCCTCCTTTGATGTACAGAAGCTTTTTAGTTTTATGAGGTCCCATTTATTGATTCTTGACCTTGTTTCCTGAGCAATTGATGTCGTTTAGAAAATTCTTTCCTATACCTATATCTAAGTTATTTCCAATGTTTTCTTCTAACAGTTTCAGAGTTTCAGGTTTTACATTGATATCTTTTATCCATTTAGAATTGACTTTTGTGCAAGTTGAAAAATAAGGGATTAGTTTCATTCTTCTACAGGTGGAGATCCAGTTTTGCCAGCACCTTTTGCTGAACATGCTGTCTGTTCTCCAGTGAATGTTTTTGGCCCTTTCGTCAAATATTGGGTGGCTGAAATTGCATGTACTCATATTTGAGTCTTCAATTTTGTTCCATTGATCTATGGGTCTATTTTTGTACGAGTATCATATTGTTTTTATGACTATAACTCTGTAATACGGTTTAAAATCTGGTACAATAAAGCCCCCAGCATTGCTCTTAGTGCTCAGGGTTGCTTTGGATATCTGAGGTCTTTTGTGTTTCCTTATGAATCTTAGGATGGCTTTTACCAATTCTGTGAAAAATGTCATGGGGATTTTGATTGACATTTCATTGAATCTATAAATGGCTTTTGGTAGGGTGGTCACTTTCACAATATTATTTCTTGTAATCCATGAGCATGTGAGGTCCTTCATTCTTCTGACATCCTCCTCAATCTTTTTCTTTAAAGATTTAAACTTTTCACTGTAGAGGTCTTTAATGTCTTTGGTCAGGTTTTTTCCAAGATATTTTATTTTATTTTTTACAGGTACTGTGAAAGGGAGTCTTTCCATGTACTCTTTCTCTGATTACTTGTTATTGATATATAGAAAGACTACAGACTTTTGTAAATTAATTTTGTAACCTGCCACTCTATTGAACATGTTAATAATTTCTAGGAGTTTCCTGGTCAAATTTTTGGCATCTCTTCTAAGACATATAATATCATATTGTCTGCAAAATGGGATAATTTCATCTCTTCTTTTCCAATTATTACTCCTTTAATTTCCTTCACTTGTCTTATTGCTTTTGCAATAGTTTGAAACACTATGTTAAAGAGGAGTGGAGATACTGGATAACCTAGTCTGGTTTCTGATTTCAGTGGGAATGAGAATGCTTCCTGTTTTTCTACATTTAGAATGAAGTTGGCTGTTGGTTTGTTGAATATGACTTTAATTAAGTTGAGGTATGTTCCCTCCAGTCCAATTCCCTCTAGGACTTTGAATATAAATGTATGTTCAATTTTGTCAAAGGCCTTCTCTGCATCTATTGAGATGACCATGTGATTCTTGTCTCTGAGCCGATTTATATGATTTATGATGTTTATTGTCTTATGTATATAGAAACATCCCTACATCTCTGGAATAAAGCCAACTTGATCATGGTGGATGATCTTTTTGATGTGTGTCTGTATGCATTTGCAAGTATTTTGTTGAGAATTTTTGCATCTATGTTCATTAAGGATATGGGTCTATAGTTTTCTTTTTTGGTTGTATATATACCTGGCTTTGGTATTAGAGTGATGCTGGCTTCATAGAAGGAAGTTGGAGATTCTCCCTCCATTTATATCTTTTTGAATAAATTTAGTAATATTGGATGTAGATCTTCTTTAAACATCTGGTAGAATTCTCGTGTGAATCCATCTGGTCCTGGGCTTTTTTAATTGGGAGGTTTTGTATTACTGTTTCAATTGCCTTATGTTTTATGGGTCCGTTTAAGCTGTTGATCTCTTCTTGGTTTATTTTTGGTGGTTCCCATGCTTTCAGGTATCTGTTCATTTCTTGCAGGTTTTCAAATTTAGTACCACACAGATTTTTATGTATTCCCTTGTAATACTCTGGACCTTTTTGGTGTCTGTTGTGATGTTTCCCCTATCATCTCTGATTTTGTTGACTTGGAGGTGCTCATTCTTTCTTTTGGTTAACTGGACTAGCAGTCTGTCAATCTTGTTTATCTTTTCAAAGAATCAACTCTTCGATTCGTTGATTCTTTGTATCATTCCATGGGGCACTGAATAGAAAGTACATTCTTTAGTGCTTGGGCAGAATATTCGGTAGATATCTGTTAGGTCCATTTAGTATATGGTACTGTTTAATTCAGATGTCTCTTTGTTAATTCTCTGTCCTGTTGACCTAGCCAGTGAAGACAATGGGATACTATAGTCCCCTACTATTAATGAGTTGGGATTAATATGGGTCTTAATGTCCTGTAATACTGTTTTTATGAAGTTGAGTGCACAAGAGTTTGGTGAATATATGTTCATGATTGTTATATCTTCTTGGTTTATTGTTCCTTTGATTAGAATGAAGTGGCCCTCTTTATCTCTTCTTATTAGTTTTGGTTTAAAGTCTATTTTATCAGATACTGGACTTGCAGTGCCTGCTTTTATCTTAGTACCATTCACTTGGTATATTTTGTTCCATCCTTTTACCTTAAGGTAGTGCCTGTCTTTAAAAATGAAATGAGTTTCTTTCAGACAACAAAAAGATGGGTTTTGTTTCTTAAGCCATTCAACTAGTCTGTGTCTTTTGACTGGGGAGTTCAGTCCATTGATATTTAAAGTTATTAATATAATATGTGTATTGAATCCTGTCATTTTTATTTCTGCTCATATTCTTGCCATAGCTATGCATTTCCACAGTTACACCTTCATTGAGTTTCTTTCTGTAACCCCTTGGGTATAGTCATTCCTTTCTTCAGCTCTTTGTATTGCTTCAAGAACTCTCGGAAAGGCTGGTTTTATGGACATGAATTCTTTCAGCCAATTTATGTCATGGAATATTTTTCTTTCCCCTTAAACTATGACAGACATTTTGTCTGGGTAAAGTATTCTGGGTTGGCATCTGTGGTTGTTTAGAACTGGGAATACTTTGGTCCAGACTTTTCTGGCTTTGATAGTTCACAGTGAAAAGTCAGCTGTAATCCTGATGGATTTTCCTTTATATGTGACTTGTTTTTCTTTTGCAGCTTTCAGTATTGTCACTTTGTTCTCCATGTTTACTGTTTTTACTATGGTGTGCTCTGGAGAGTTTCTTTTCTGGTCTTGTCTATTTGGTGTTCTATATGCTTCTTGTATTCGTATGGACATGTCTTTCTTTAATTTTGGGAATTCTACGTTCCTGTTGAAGATCTGGTTCATACCATTATCCTCAGAGTCTTCTCCTTCCTCTATATGCCTATGATTCAAAAGCTTGGTCTTTTTATGGTGTCACGCATTTCCTGCGTATTCCGTTATTGTGTTTTCTTAAACTTTTCAGAATCTTTGCTTGAGTGGTCTGGTTCGTCCACTTTATCTTCCCATCTTGATATTGTTTTCCATTTCATTCATCCTATTGGTGAGGCTTTCTCCTGTCGTTTCTAATTGG
>NW_008355784.1:982394-987248 GCF_000622305.1 Nannospalax galili | reverse complement strand
TTTTCATTTCAGTCTGATTATTCTTCAATATTTCTCTTTTCTGAATTCATTCAGTTTATCCCTATTGTCTTTCTGTTCTTTGATTTCTTTGTGTGTTCTTTAAATTTACTGAATTCTTTTATCATGTTTATAATTATTCTTTTGAATTCCATGTCCTGTGTTGTCTCTAGGGTTTCTCATTGTACTCCTCTAGAGGACTATTGGTACTTGGTGGGGATATATTATTTTGGGTTTTCATGTTATTATTTTTTCTCTGTGACATTGGCATGTGAATTTCTTTTATAGTTTCTGATTCTTGTGTGAGACTCAGGCCTTCCTTTGTTGAGTTTAGGTCTGCTTCTTTTTGTAAAAGTTATGTGCCTTTGTGGTTTACTTGTGGGTAATGAAAATCTGGTTAGTCTAGGCTTCAGATTCTCTCTTTTAATTTTATATCAGAATGGCCAAATTGCTTTTGTCTTCAGGAGTTCCCACAGAGGCCCAAGTCAGATGAGGATCAGATGCTCTCATGGTTTCTCCTAAGGTCTGGATCCCTCCAGGAAAGGTTCTGCCTTCTGGAATTTGGGGGCTGAGCTGGGCTTGTAGCAGGGCCCAGGAAAGATGCTGGTCTCAGGAAGCTGGTGCCTGTGTCATCCAGAGATGCAAAGGGAGGTATGGGTAGGAAGAGGCCCAGAGGGCTACTGGGGACTAGTGGGAGGAACTGGGTTGGTCTGGATGCACAAGATCAGGAAGCAGTAGGGATTCTGGACCAAGAGGTCAATCCAGGCATCTGGAATGCCAAGACAAGATTTGGACCCATAGCCATGCCAGGAGGTGAGATGGGGTAGGGGAGCTTGGAGGGTGAATGATGCTGGGGGAGTCAAGACACCTGCTGCTGGACTTACCCAGGAAAGATGCTGGCACCAGAAAGCCATTGGCTGTGCAGCCCAGGGAATCAAAGGGTGGTGGGGATGGGACCAGGCACAGAGGGCTCCTGAGGACTGCAGGGAGGAATTGGGTTCGTCTGGATGCAAAGGATCAGGAAACAGTGGGGATTTTGGACCTAAAAGTCAGTCCAAGAGTCTGGGGTGCCAAGACAAGAAATGGACAAGAGCAGATTTTCTTTAAGGGAGTGATTCTAGATAGGCTGACTAGACTCTAGTGGATGAACTTGCACCAATGTACATCTGGATACAGGATAAGGACACCTTGACCAGATAGGACTTAACACATATGAAGAATACATGAAATATGATATGTGTGGGGAACTATGGGGAATGGGGTGGAAGGAGGGAGTATAAATTTGATTAAGATGTATTATATGATGGCGCACATCTGTAGTCTCAACACTTGGGAAGCAGAGGCAGGCAGATCTCTGTGAGTTCAAGGCCAGCCTGGTCTACATAGTGAATTCCAGGCCAGCTGGGACTGCAGGGAGACCCTGTCTCAAAAAGACCAAAAAAAAAAAAAAGAAAATAAAAGATGTATTATATGAAATACACAAAAACTCAATATAATTTTTTTAGTCAAAAACAAAACAAAACAAAACACTGACAAAAACCAACTTTATCTTACATCTATCAGGTTCATCACTGTGGGAAGTTAGGGCAGGAACTCAGGGAAAAATCCTGGAGAAAGGAGCTGAAGCACAGACCATGGAAGAGTGCTACTTAATGGCTTGCTCTTCTGGTCTGTGCCCAGTCTGCTTTCTTATACAACCAAGGACTACCTGCCCAGGGGTGGCACCACCTACAGTGAGGTGGACCCTTCCACATCTCTCAACAGGCAAGAAAATGCCTCACAGACATTCCCAAAGGCCAATTCAGTAGAGAAAATTCCCCAACTGAAGTTGCTTCTTGCCAAGTGTGTCAAGTTGACAACTAAAGCTATCTAGCACACTAAGGAAGTGAAATACTTTTATAATAAAAACTTTAAGACAATGAAGAAAGAAATTGAAGAAGATACCAGAAGGTGGAAAAACCTTCTGTTCTCATGGACTTGTAAGATAAATATTATGAAAATAGTGATCCTACCAAAAGCTATTTATAGATTTATTGTAAACCCCATCAAAATTCCAATGCAGTTCTACAGATAAATTAAAAAATAGTCTTAAATTTCACACTAAAACTCCAAGATACCCAAAACAATCTGAACCATAAAAATAATGCTGGAGGCATCACTAACCCTGATTTTAAGTTATATTACAACAGAGCTACAGTAATAAAAGCAGTATGGTACACACATTGATCAGTGGAATACAGTTGAGGATCCAGATATAAGTCCATATACCTGTATCCACCTGATTTTTGACAAATAAGCCAAAATATGCATGGAATAAAAGACAAGATATTCACCAAATGGTACTCAGGTCAGAGTTTTATCACAGTAACAGAAGACAAACTAGAAGAGTTGCACTATAGTTATAAATAAATGTTAGAGCTAATCTTAGAGACTTACTAACAAGTTGTAGTTGCCAAACCACAAAGACCACTCAGGCTTTTCCATCTCCTAGGTCTATCATCTGGATACTGTTCCTTCAGGGTAAGATGGTCAGATCAGAGAGGATATTTTACATAGACCTGGAGTTGGCTCATACAATCATGGTTGAGTGAGGTTTAACATAGAAGCCCTGTTCAGGGACACACACTCTGCAGTGTCTTATTGTCTGCACCTTGACAGTTGTGACCTTATGTTTGCATCACATTTTGTTGTATGAGGAAGCTTGACTGGTGAGAGGTGAAGGATGCATTAGTATTTAGATAATGTACATGCATTTTCAGTAGGTTTTTGAGTTAATACATTTCTCTATGGTTTTTGACACTGCCTGAGCTTTATTTATCTCTTCCTCTTTCTACCTGTCTAACCTTCCTCCTCCCTCCCCAGTTAAAGTATTCCCATTTCCTCCATTTTTCTTCTTGATAATACCTGTCTTCTATTATCCCTCCTTTCTTGAGCTCCTTCTTCCCTTTTACCTCCATGGTTCCTTGTATGCCCTTCCCTCCTCCATGCCCAGTTGAATCTCCCCCATTTTTACAATTTCTCCATTGGTAACATCTATTTCCTACTATCCTTCACTCTCAGGCACTTTCTTTCCTTTTACCACCATGGTTCCTTTCAGTTTTCCTGGCTCCTGCAGTTACATCAGTACATATGTACTCACATACAAGGATTTGGTACTAAGATAAACAAATGAAGAACATATGTTGCTTGGTTTTTCATAGTCTGTATTACTTCAGTTACTATGACAGTTTCTAGTTCCATCCATTTACCTGCAAATTTCATTATTGCATCTTTCCTTACTACTGAGTAGAACTCCGTTATATAAATGTACCTCATTTCATTTTCCTTTCATCAGTTGAAGGACATTTGGGTTGTTTCCATTTCTTAGCTACTGTGAAAATTGCAACAAAAATGAATGTACAGATATCTTTCTCTACAGTAGGCTGAGTCCTTTGGGCATATGCCAGGGAGTGGTATAATGGCACCAGCATTCTCCAAACTGCTTTCCATAGTGGTTTCATATGAGTTTGCAATGCCAGCAGGAGTGAAAAAGTGTTCCCCTTTTTCCATATCCTCACCAACATTTGATGTCTTTTGTTCTCTTGATCTTAGCCAGTCTGGCTGGGATAAGATGCAATCTTTAAGTGGTTTTGATTTGCATTTCCATAATTTCTAAGGATGCACCACCATGCCCAGCTAAGTGGTATTTAAGTAACTACTCCCTTCCGTTCAGACAATTTCTTGAGGAATATTGTAATAATAGATCATTTCCCTAGGTCCAAACTGATTTTGTATTCTCATATTCACAATCATTATTCATCCAGAATTATGAAAATATCAAGTAGCTTTCAAGAGTTACTTAACTTAATTCAAATACTGAAAAATGCTGCCTTTTGACAAAGTGTTTTGATCAGATCACAAAAATTAAATGTGGATTTTTAATAGTTCCTCCTTTTATACTACCTCTTGTCCCAACTAACTACACACAGAAGTTAGTCTTCAGGTTTAAATGAATGTTTTTCTTTTAAGATTTTAATTATAGACTGAGATAGTCAAGTATAACACCTGCTGTATTTAAATATAGTTATGTAGTTAATATACATGAAATTGTTAGCCTCTGAATTTTCATATGCTCAACAAGATGGTTGGTGCCAATAATTGATTTATTGTTGAATGAATATGAGTTAATCTTAATAAAAGTCCTTAGAGATGAAACTGATCAGAGCATGCAGGAACTATAACATATAATCTTTAAGGACTGTGAAGGGTGCATGTACAAGTCATAGGAGATATAAGAAAGCAGAATTTACAATTTATGAGTCAATTAAGAATTCAAGAAATGGAAAAGGAAAGCCCAGAGAAATAAATTGAACTTTCATTATCACACACAACTTCGTTCAAGGTCAGTTGAGGAAGAGAAGTACATAAGATGATGCTTAATGAAATGGTGAAATGGAGAGAAACTGGCATCTAGAGAGGAGAGAATAACTTTAGTTATGAGCTGGAGGAGAAATAAACTGAGCAGGAGGCTTAAGATTGAGAGAAGCTGAAGGTTTTGGTAGTTGTCATCAATTGTTAGAGAAGAAAATTATCAGCTGATGGAAAAGAGAAGTCTGGATAGAAATATGGAATCATGTTTGTTAAGATAACACATCAAAGATCAAGTTTCCTAAGGAAGGAAAAAGGTGCTGGTGACATTTCTTGACATATTTCTCTCAGGAGTAATGTTGTATAACAATTTCCTATGAGATAAATCTTTCCATAGTGGAGGAACACTGGGTAAACAAAGGATATTTTGAGAGGAAATGAAACATTCCATCCTGTTGGGAGCTAAAAGGCCAGAAGAGAAACATCTTTATGGCTTTGAGAAAAAGTCAA
>NW_008355784.1:980177-981785 GCF_000622305.1 Nannospalax galili | reverse complement strand
GGGTCTCTCGGATGTGTGTCAGCACAAATACTGACCGGCGAAGCTCACGCAGGGGCGATATTTAAGAGGCATGGGCAATACTTCTAGCTCCCAGGAACAGTTTGTTCAAGGGCTCAAGGAGTCTCTCAGAGCATGAGGAATTAAGGTCTCGGGAAAAGATTTAAAACAGTTTTTTTATTTTCATCCATGACACCTGCCCCTGGTTCCCTGTCAAAGGAACAATAAATGCCAAAAAATGGGATAGAGTGATGAGACCTGGCTGACACCAAATGATTGGCTCTCTTTGACCCGAGCTGTTTTGTCAGGAGGGGACTATGTGCTGTGGCGCACAGACTTTGCAGAGAACTGCAGGGAGACGGCCCAACGTAATAAAGAAAACAAGGGCTCACACACCTGGACCAGAGATAAACTTTTAGGTCGCAGTCCCTATGATGATAATGAAGCTCAGGCAGCTTCCCCCCCCGGCCTCCTGGCCCAAATTCACAACGCAGCACTTAAGGCTTGGCGCCGTCTCCCTCCTAAGGGGCTGGCTACTTCCTCCTTGACAAAAATACGCCAGGGACCGGATGAGTCATACGCTGACTTTATCAGTCGCCTTACAAGTGCAGCTGAAAGGATAGCTAGGGAATCAGAAGAAAGTGCTTTTGTAAAACATCTGGCCTTTGAAAATGCTAAATCAGCATGCCAGGAAGCCATCAGGCCCCACAGGCAGGGCCTCCTTTCTGACTACATTAAATTATGTACAGGAATTGGGACAGACCATACAATGGGCCTCGCGATAGGAGCTGCTTTTCAAAATTTTACTAGGGACAAAACTTGCTTCAATTGCAAACAACCTGGGCACTTCTCTAAAGAATGCCCTACGGGACTGCGACCAGCCAGGGATCGTCCTAAAACTATATGCCCCAAATGCAAGAAAGGATTTCATTGGGCCAATGAGTGCCGCTCTAAAACAGATCATGAAGGCAAAATCATTCCACCCAGGTCGGGAAACTCCCAGCGGGGCCAGCCCCTGGCCCCTTCTGGGGAATTGAACCAAGGGGCCCTAAGGTTCAACCCTCAAAGACAAAACAAGATGACAGCTCCCTCCCCCGAACAGCCTCAGGAAGCGCAGGACTGGACCTCTGTGCCTCCACCACTACAGTACTGACCCCAGAACAAGGCTTTCAGCTTATATCCACCAGCACTCACAGGCCCCTTCCTCCAAATATGTTTGGCCTTGTCATAGGCAGGGGCGGTAATCTCTTCACTAGTCTACAAATAGCCCCAGGAGTAATTGATAATAATTATGATGGCCCAATCACACTTTTGGCTCTCTCCACACTCGGGCCAATAACAATTAACAAGGGAAACAGAATTGCCCTAAGGGCCTTTTCTTATCAGTTTGAGTATTAGTATACCAAAAACAGTGTTGGAAGAGATTTCTAAATTGACAGTAGCAGCCTGGAGAAAGCTTCCAGGAGCAGGAGGTATAACCACTGTTCTTTCTAAAATTAGACAAAAACAAAAAGAACCATATGAGAATTTTGTAGCAAGATTGGAGGAAGCATTGCAAAGGATGATGCCTTCATCTGAGGGATCAGAAATTTTATTAAAACAATTGGCTTG
>NW_008355784.1:970352-974919 GCF_000622305.1 Nannospalax galili | reverse complement strand
TTTTCCACTACCAGTATATATGTCTGCTGCTTTCAAATAAAATTTTGGAGCTTGATCAGAACACTGTCTTGCTCTCCTTCTTCGTGTTCCTTTTTTGTCATTCCTTCTAGGACCCCCACTCGTCGTGCCACTGTAGAAGTGTCCTGCGGGTCGGGACACCATCCTGCAGGGGAGGTCATTTAACTCAGGAAGTGAACAACTGAATAGCTTTAGGAAGCTAAAATTGACCAGGTTCACTAGGCTCCTAAATCCCCAAGACAGCTGAAAGACCAAGAGACCCTTGAAGGTATGCTAATCTGCCTGGAAGAAGCCCATTTGAGGACAGATACTGGAAAAGGGTACTCATAAGCTGTTGAACTGCTTACAGATTGTGCAGTACACTCCAGGTTTCCTGATTTTATAAATTTTCACCCATGGGCTTTTTGTGATGCAGTTGTCTTCGAGTCATTTCTGCTACTGTAAGTAACTCCTCACCCATACTCCTGTAAGTAAACCCAATGAAATTAATTGGCTTACCAAGTTAGATTTTGGTGGTATCCTTACCTTGGTCTGTCATTAGTTCCATATCTGGGGTGAGCAGACATTCGTTCATACCTCTCCGGGAATAGTGTCAAACAACAGTGTTCTAGAAAACACCTTATTACAACTCATATGGATATCATTATTTGCCAACCAATTCTGAGCACATAGTCATGGCTCAGGATGGCTGAATGAGTTTCGCACTTGTCAGTGTGAGACTGAATCAGACACAATAATTTTCCTTCATAAATGGTCCGAGAAGAACTTTATCAGCAAAAAATTTGCAGACCTGGAGCTGTTATTTTTTTTTCTTAACCCTGAATGTTAAAAGTCATGCCCATTAATTGCAGATCAAATTTAAGTTCAAGCAGTGGAATTCTTAGGGAGTTCTGATTCTCTAGAAATATTCTCCATCCCTTTCTCAACTACTTCTGTTATCACATCATAAAGTTCTGTGTGCATAAATCTCTTAAAGATATTCTAGACAATTACTCCAAACTTCCCAGACTTCTAGTACTTCAAGAGCATTTTTCTATTGTTTTCTTTCCCTTTCTCTTTAATTTCTTCAAAACTCTACATTCATGGTCTAACAAACAATATGACAAGTTCTTCCGTTATGAAATACTATGCTCCTATCCCTTATAAAAAAGTTCCCAGAAAGAACTCTTGTACCTTGAACTGAATTTCTTGAAATGCTGACCAACTGTTTAGCACTGCAGAGACTGTGGAAAGTCTGGAATGTTGCAGATCCAGAGCCTATTCACAATCTGGGGGATATCAGTAACCCTATAAATAGCCACATTTTGCCTACCTCTGTTTTTGAATTAACATTCTTGTGCCTAATAAAATGTATTAACTTAGCAGACCACCAGGTCTCACCAATTAAAAAGTAAGAATGTCATCAGATAGCATCAAAGATGTATAGTAGAACCCCCGCCCCATGCTTTCCTATGACCTGCCTACCTATGTATCTACCAATGTATCTGAAAGGTGTCTTGATTTATGAATTTTCTTTGTTCTGTTACTATAAAAACATAATGTAACTGTTACCATGCTGGAACATGGACTTCAGGAATCTATATTCCTGGGCCATAGTCACTTATATTTGTCTCCAGAATAATCTATCTCTTGCACCCTTTGAGATGAGAGTTATGCTTCTGTGTCAACACCCTCCTTACCCTCTAACCAATATAGTATGTCTCACTGATCATTTCCCCAAACTTTTCCTCACTACAATATACCATTTATATAAGGCATTTATATTGCCCCCTCCCTTCTCCAACTCCAGCAATGTTTGATCTCTCACTTGTTCCTTGTGTGCCTCTTACCCATATAATGTTTTTCGTGTAATTGCTCTCATTGCTTCTCATTTGAATTCTTTTCCTCATTCTACCCTTCCTTAAAATTCTAATGAAGTAAATGTTGACTGTGAGATGTATTCTAGACAGATTCTGAAAGGCTTCTTCCAGTCAGTTTCTAATGGATCATAGTATTAATTTAAAAAGACTTAATTCACCTCTAATTTACTGTTGGTAAGCCTGCAGTAAAGAGACATTGGTCAATTGCTCTGACCCTGATGGATTTTTAAGCTGAGATCATTGTCATTTATGCTCACAGATTTTAACTGGAAGTTACATATGCATAAACCTTTCTTCTCTGACTTGGCAGACATGGATACTTATATTAAAATATTTCTAGCACAATGGTGGGTCTAGTTTAATTTTATGCCACTATTTATGAATGGAAAGTCTATGTTCAGCCTTACCTTCCCCAAAAGGATTTTTGTAGAGTAGGAATTTTATTCTTTTTGCTTTTACTTTTTCCTTTTGCTAAGATATGAATGAACTAGACATGAATGACAGTGCTTGTAAACTTGGGTGACTTCCATCAGGATGCTCCAAAATTGAAGTTATACCTCCCACTCAGTTATTGGCATCTTCCTTCCTTTCTTGCTACAAATTTGAATTACTTTTGAGGCACCTTATTACTGTTTTTTAGATAGACAAATTTTTTTATAGAGAAATTTTTTTACGCGTACACATAAAATAAAAATAATAAATAAAATTGAAAAAAAAGTTAAAAAAGAAGAAATTACATTTGTCTCAGGATATGAGAGCCTTGGAGTTTTCTCTAAGACCTATGATGGTTATGTGTATTTGGCTAAGTTTATCATACCCTTATTATTTTCCCAAAACATTTTAGAAAAAAAATACAGCTTAGATTTTTTAAAAAATTTATTTATTATTTTTATTTTATGTGTACGCGTGTATCGCCTGCATGTAGGTAAGTGCACCCATGTTGTGCAATGTCTGAGGAGGTCCGAAGAGGTTGTTGGATCCCCCAGGACTGGAGTTATGGACAGTTGTTAGCTGCCATGTGGGTTCTGGGATTTGAACCCACATCTTCTGCAGGAACAACCAGTGTTCTTAACCACTGAGCCATCTCTCCAGCCCCCAGCTTAGTCTTTAAACAGCTATTTTTCTAAATACAGTGAGCCAAGACATTTCACTTTGCTCTAAACACAAATAGAAAATGTCTACAAGTTACATGTGAAGGGTAGTAAGGTATACATGTCATAGAATGGTTAGGAAAAAGGACAAAGAGAGCAGATAGAAAGCAATCAAGATTGTATTTCCCTATCTGTGTCAATCTGTCCATATCTTTACTTTTTCCAAGTTTTTGTTTATTTCAAAAAATTTTTAATCAGCATTATTAATGTAAAATTCCTGGAAAATACATCTGCTCTAACTGACAGGTCCATATGGTTTGGCAAATGTATATGCTCACATAAACAAGATCATAATTAAGATATAGAACTTTATGAACTCTCATATTGTTCTAAGTATCTGATGTAATTTTACAAGGTATTTTATTGAGCTTTTGTGCATTTCATATAAAAGATCTTAATCAAATTTTGACTCCCTCCCCCATCCACCTCCCCATAGCTCCCCTCCTACTGCATTTCATGCATTCTGACATATATGTTAAGTCCTTTCCCTCAACTCTCACCAGCAAAGCTTCCTCAGACAAAATGTGTGGTGCACACAGGCCACAATTGGCTGTTTTAAAGAACAAGAGACAACAGAGTGTGTGCCCCAGGACAGGACTCCTATATTAGACCTCACTCACCCATGGCTCAGGGACCATTGTGGAAGAGGAGGCGGAAAGATTGTAAGAGTAAGGGTTGGTGCATGAATATAAGAAAACAGAGGTTTTCAGGCCACTGGGAACTTACTCATATGAACCTGAAACAATGGTGATAGCATACCAAATCTATGCTGATTCAATCATACTTGTTTTAAGAATCACCACCAAGCTGGTATCATGTATCCGTTAGCATACTTTATGCTATGTGCATGTAGATTTGTCTTTTTCTGATCATTTTTTAGAGTGGGAATAATGTGTATATATTAATTACATTTGTATCTATTTTCCATTTAACATATATATATATATGATCCATGTTGGTGAGTGCAACAGTAACCTGTTCCATTTTTTTGCTGAATAGAAGTCTATACATGGGGCTGGAGAGATGGCTTAGTGGTTAAGAGCAATGACTGCTCTTGCATAGGACCCGGGTTCAATTCCCAGCACCCACATGGCAGCTATTAACCATCCTTAACTCCAGTTCCAGAGGAATCTGAAGCCCTCTTCTGATCTCCACAGCATTGCACTGCATGGGTACACTCACATACATGTAGGCAATACACTCATACACATAAAATTAAAAAAAAAAACAAATAAATAAAATATAAAGGAAGTCTATGCATGAATATAGTATAAATTTGTAACCTGTATCTTCTGTGATTTTGCTTGTCTTTAGTTTGAGACTCTTAAATTCCAATATTTTGGTCCTTTCTTGTTTTTCTTTCTGTGTAGTTTTACTTACTTTCTTTTATTCCGTTACCTACTTGAACAAATTTTGTGGAATTTATATGACCCTTAGTTTGTAGCCACTCAGTGTTTCTGCTTACTTTTCTTCATCTATCTATCTATCTATCAATCTATCTATCTATCTATCTATCTATCTATCTATCTATCTATCTAT
>NW_008355784.1:959685-969630 GCF_000622305.1 Nannospalax galili | reverse complement strand
TGAAATTTCCTTCACCTGGCCTGGATATCTGAACTTGTTTAAAATACTATCCTTTTACTAGCTGCTCATTCATCTCTGAGTTTCAGTTCCTCTAAGTAGTATATGTTTATTTTTTTCATTTCTATCATCTATCATCTATCTGTCTATCTATCTATCATCTATCTATCATCTCTTTATCAATCATCTCTATCTATCATCATCTATCACCTATCTACCTATCTATCTACCTATCATATATCTGTCTATCTATCTATCTGTCTATCTATTATCTATCTATCTATCTATCTATCATCTATCTATCATCATCTATCTATCTATCATCTATCATCTATCTATCTCTATCTATCTATCTATCATCTATCTATCTATCTATCTATCTATCTATCATCAATCTATCTATCATCTACCTATCATCTATCTACATAATTGCTTGCTTCCTTCACCCCATGCTTCTAGCACTTCTTTGCCTCATTTTCTCCCTTTATCCCTTCCTAATTTGCTTCCTTCCTCTTACAGTTATTAACCTTGGTATCCAAGGATCTGTTCCTGGCTTAATAGAGGTTAACAGCAGGCAATGATGAGTAGTTTGTTTTTCTGCCTTCTGCTAGTGACTCTGAAATTTCCTTTTGATATTTAGTTTGGATTACTTATCTAATGATGAGAGTAATGTATTGAAATTATCCACTGTTACTGTATCAGAACCTACAGGCTTGTTTTTGCCCTTTTGTTTTCTAGCATTTAAAATTCTTCTGAGAATTTTATCCATGTATACAATGTACTAATTTTTAAATATTTTATTTATTTTTGAGAATTTCATGCATGAAAATGAATTGTCATGCATGATATACAATGAAATATAATCACAATTATGTTTATCTCCTTTTGCCCCTCTAATTCCTCCCATGTACCCCCAACCCACCTACCTCCCAATTTCATGTCTTAAATTTTTTGATGACTCACCAATTCTAGTTAGTACTGCCCATATGTGTATGGGTATTAGGCAATTCACTGGAGCATGGGAAACCTACCAATGATCACAATTTCAAAACATTCTCTGTCCTCCAATAGCTGTCAATGGATCCTTAGTATGCCAAGGGGCCTGGAGATCATCTACCCCATCTGTGCTGGGATTCTGGCTGTCTTGACTTTGTTCAGGTCTTGCCTATATTTTACTATCTCCATTTCCTTAATGAGTCCATCCTCAATGGCCAGTTCTGACTACTAACATCTGAATATCCTCCTGTTTAAATCTATAAAATAGAAGATTTAAAGCCTAGAATCTCCATATGAAATTTAGCCAGCAGTGAGAGTTTTTCCTGGTCAGTTTATGATTAATTTTTAAAATAATTTATTTCTAATTATGAAAATATGCATGTTTCTGTATATATATATATATATATATAATCGGTAAGATACCTGTGGAGGCCAGAGGCTTTGCACCACATGGGTGTGCACTTACATACATGCAGGCAATACACTCATATACATAAAAAATCATATTAAAATAAAAAAATATTAAAGGAAAATAGTTATCAGCTGTAGGAATTTTGATGGAGTCTTCAGGTTGTCTTACGAACACAAATCACATCACCTGCAAATAGGGATACTTCGATTGTTCTGTTCTTATTGGTAACTCCTTAATTTCCTTCTCTTGTCTTGTAGATAAGACTTCAGGAACTATATTGAGTAGGATTAAAGACTAAACACCCTTATCTTATTCCTGATCTTAATGGGAATGCTTTGAGTTTTTCTTTATTTATCATGATGCTGGCTATATGTTTGCTGTATAGTAGTCTCTGTTGGTATCTGTGGTAATTTAAAACTTGGAATACATTGTTCCAGGCTCTTGTATCTTTTAAAGTTTGCTTTGAAAACTCAGCTGTTTTTCTGAAGGGTTTTGTTTTACCTGTTGCATGTTTTTGTCTTGCATCTTTCAGTACCCTCTCTTTGTTCAGTATATTTAGTGTTTTTACTATGATATGCTGTGGAGAGTTTCATTTCTGGTTCTGTTTCTTTGGTGTTCTGTGTGTTTCTTGTATTTGTATGGATATTTTTTTCCCCTAATTCAGGGAAGTTTTCTTCTATAATCATGTTAAAGATCTGGTAAATGCTATTAACCTGAGATTCTTCTCTTTCCTCTATGCCTACAATTCATAGATTTGGTCATTTCATGATGTCTCATATCTCCTGCACAGTTGACTCCTGTGTTTAACATTTTTTTTTCATAATCTTTGCATGAATGGTCCAGTTCTCCAAATTTGTCTTCAAGTCTTGAAATTCTGTTTCCATTTGATTCATTCTGCTGGTATACTTTTCTGTCTTTTCTAATTGGCTTATTGAGCTTTTCAATTTCATCTTCATTTCAGCTCAGGTTTGTTCATTGTTTCTATCTCTTTTGTGAATTCACTTTTCAAATCCTGAATTACCATTGTTATTTCATTCAGAAGTCTATTTGTTTTTTGGTTTTTTTTGAACTTCAGTCAGGAGTTTATTCCTATTTTCTTTTAGTCCCCAGAATTGAATTGTGTGTTTTTTAGAGTTCTTGAATTCTTTGATTGTGTTTATAATTGTTCTTCTGTTTTGTGTCCTAGGATTCTTCTTGGGTAGTTCCCATTGTAGAATGGATCTATTAGATCTTGTTGGATTTGGGTGGACTTGGTTTTATATAATATTTGTGTTTTTGTGATGTGATCTGAACATATGGACTTTTGTTGGTTTCATGTCTGATTTGAAATTCAAACCTGCTTTTGTTGTGTGGAAGTTTGGTTCTGTTATTTTGGGGGTGGTTTAGTCTCTCTCTCTTTCTCTCTCTTTCTCTGTGTAGCTTAGTTTATTTTGGATCAAGTGTGAATTCCTAGTTGGTTTATGCCTCAGGTTTTCACTTTTGATTTTTTATTGGAGGGACGGGGCATATTCCAGGTTGGCATCTTGTGTGGGGTAGGAAATCAGAACTAGGGCAGTGAGTGTGGAGATGATGGTGAAGTGGTACTAGCTAGGTCACCTGGCTAGTTTGGAAAAAGCGGTTTCCTGGCCTAGTCCCAGAGGGGTTAGATGGTGATGGAGTGGATGGTATTTTGACTCCAGAGTGATCTGGAGTTCTCCAGCAGTAACTTTTGTACCTACGAGAGTGGGAAAATGGCTATGAAATGGGAGAGATTCTCACTAGCTCACCAGGGTTGTCCAGAGTGGATCATGAACATTTTGTTAGTTAGATAAGTGGTCCTTGGCAACTGAGTGGGCAAGGTTCTGACTAGTTCATCAGTCTGGTTTTGAGCTCAACTGCACATTCTGGGCCTACCAGGACAAGAAGATGTCCATGAAATGGGCCAGGTTCTGACTAGGTAACCAAAGTGGTCTGCAGCTGACCATGAGTAGTACATTCTAGGCCTAGTTTGGAAGACAAAAATAGTGCCTAAGTGGTCCAGGTTCTGACTAGGTAACCAGGGTGGTCTGCAGCTGACCATGAGAAGTGCATTCTGAGCCTATTCTGGGAGACAGAAAATGGTGCCTAATTGTATAGGGTTCTGACTAACTCACCACATACTCTTTATTATTTTTATTTTATATGTATACATGTTTTGCCTGTATGTATGTAAGTGAACCATGAGTGTGCAATGTCTTCAGAGGCCGTAAGAGGGGGTCAGAGCCCATGTAACTGCAGTTATTGATGGTTGATAGATACCATGTGAGTGTTGGGAACTGAACCTGGGTCTTCTGCAAGAACATCCAGTATGCTGGATAGGCACCTGGGTGAGGTTCCTGGCTGGTATAGGCAGACCTAGTCAGGGGAATCCCTAGTTTCATGATGCAGATGTTTCTGGATGGTATAGGCCTGTATGCTCTGGTGAAACTGGGACCCTTCACCTGTTGCAGGACTCCTTGTGGGCTAGGTTACTGCACCATAATTCCTGGACAGTTGATGTGGGCCTCATGCAGAGACCCAAGGAGCCAAAATAGCTGGAATGAGTGGCTGGGTATTTAGCCTATTCATTGAGAATAAGTTCACTTTTTTGGCCCTAAAGAAACAGAAGCACATCTAATGTGCTGCTTTTGGGTCCAAAATGGACTGTTGTTAGGAAGTATTTCTCATACTGTGTCAAAAGATGCTCTCTTGGAAACAAGAGAGTGGTTTAGAACCTTTAGGGGAATCAACCTTTATAATAATGTCTTCTAGGAAAGTCATTTGTTGGTACATCTGTGTTAAGAATGGTGTATGAATGAGTTTAGAGGATTTCTAGCTTTGGGGCCAGTAGTACTTTCCAAGCAAATGGGTCTCTGAACAGAAAAACAGAAACAAGGAAACCCAAGATAACATGAAAGCCATGATTATCAAGACCAATCAGTCAGGTGGCAGTTAACAAAGTGACCAGCAATGTTTCAAAATGGATCCCATCCTGAGTCCCCAGAAATGATCACGTTCAAGGCATAGAGAAAGAGTTCTACATTGTCCTCCTTAGCAGTTTGAGGAGTTCTGATAGCCTTTTAGGGACAGGAACTCAAGCAAAATCAGGATTCATAGCCTCAATTTTTGGAAGAATTTTAAAACTAACTGGTAAAATACGGATATTTTTAATATAGGCTTAAGAGTGATGGTTAGAAAAAAGAGAGCAGCTCAAGGAGAAATAGAAGACATTTCCAAATATGATTGTGTGGGTTCAAAGAGAAAGTAGCCTTTACAAATGGGAAATCTAATATAGAATGAAATGTCCTTTTTCTCTAGCTATTATATTAAAACTGCAACAAATTTTTCCTTTAATATTGAATTTTTCTGTTAGTAGATAAATAAGGGAAAAGCAAGGTTATAGAACAAGACCAGAGTAGGAATTTAAGAAATTTAGTATGTGTTTTCAGCCCCTTTGTAAAAAATCAGTTGACTGCAAGTGTATAGACTTAAATCTGGGATCTCAATTCTATTCCATACACCATGTCTGTTTTTTATGCCAGTACTACGGTGTTTATTGCTGTAGCATTGTAGAATAATTTGAAATCAGGAATGGTGATGCCTCTAGCTCTTTTTTTTATTTTTCAAGATTGTTTGGGCTATACTGGGTTTTTGTATTTCCATGTGAAATTGTAAATTATTTTTTAAATTTCTTCAAAGAATTTTGCTTAAGTTTTAATGAAGATTATATTGAAATTGGGACTGCTTGTGGTATGATGATCATTTTCACAATATTAATCTCACAGATACATGAGCATAAGACTTTCTATTTTCTAATATCTTCAATTTCTTCAGTGTCTTAAAATTTTCATTTTACAAGTTTTTCACTTTCATAGGTTTATTACAAGCTATTACATTTTTTAAGGCTTTCATGAATGGGATCATTTCCCTCTTTTTTTTCTCAGTATGTTTGTTGTTGAAATATAGGAAACGTGATTTTTTCATGTTAATTTTGTACCCTGCTACTTTGCTGAATGTATTTGTCAGATCTAGAAATTTTCTGATACAGTCTTTTGGGTCATTAACGTATTGAATGACAGCATTTCCAAACAAGGTTTCTTTGATTTTCTATCTAATTTGTATCGCATTTATCTCCTTCACTGTGCTTATGATTCTAGCTAAATCTTCAAGCACTGTATTCAACAAGAATAGAGACACTGGATATTCTTGTAGTGTTGCTGATTTTAGAGGATGTACTTTGTGATTTTCTCTGTCCAGCATGATGTTAGCTGTGGGCTGGTAGTATATTGCCTTTTTTATGTTCATAGTGTCCCCTGTATTCCTAGTACCTCCAGGGATTGTGGATTTTGTTAAAATTCTTTTCTATGAGATAATCATGTAGATTCTGTCATTGTGACTATCTATATGATGGATTACATTTATGGATTTAGGTATATTATACTGTACCTCCATCTATGGAATGAGGCCTACTCGATCTTGGTAGGTGATCTTTTTGATGTATGCTTGAATTTGTTTTTTAATTAAAAAAATTTATGTATCTCATACACAGTATTTTAATCATCTTTATATCCCCTTCCCCAGTAGTGCCCCTCCTGGATTTCATGAATTCTGTAATTCATATTAAGGTATATCATCAAGTCAAGTTAGCATCTCCTGACATCCTTCAGTTCAGGTTCATTAAATGGGATCTAGTCAGCCTATCTAGAATCACTCCATTAAAGAAGATAAATTCTTCATCACCCAGCAGTAATCAGCTGTTCTTTATTCTGTCATTTGTGTTAAGGCCTGTCAAGGCAAGTTAATGTGCCCAAACGCTCCTCAGTGCAAGTTCATCCACTGAGGTCTAGTCAGCCTATTTAGAGTCACTCCCTTAAAGACCAGCTCTTCCTTGTCCTGCAGTAATCAACTGTTCTTTGGCTAAGATTGGGGCCTGCTGCTCATTTCCACAGTTCTATGCTGGGTTTTTATCTGCTTGTGTTTACATGGATCTTGTGCATGCTGTCACCATCACTCTAAGTTCATATGAGCAAGATCCCAGGAACTTGTAAGACTCTGTATCCATGCGGTCTTACACCTCCTCCCATGGCTCTTACAATCTTTCCACCCTCTCTTCCACAATGGTCCCTGAGTCCTGGGTGGGTGAAGTTTAAAATGGGAGTCCTGTCCATGGACCCATATACTGTAGATCCTTATTCCCTATGGATTGGTGATTTGTGGTCCTTTGTGTTCGTTGCCTTCTGTGGCATGAGGGAGCTTCATTGATGAGAGTTGAAAGATGCATATTATTCATTCAACCCCTTGTTCTACTAGGTTCAGGAAGCCTTGGGTGTAGATGTTCCATTGTAGATGTGTCACTTAGGGTTCACCATTTCACAGACACTTAATCTCTGTGACCTGTGTCTGTAAATATAAGGATCCTTATTTAGCACATACTAAGAATCTCTGTGACTAATACATGTGACCATGTATTAGTTACTTTTCTGTTGCTGTGATAGAAACACTGACTGAAGCAATGTATAGAAAGAAGAGTTTATTTGACCTTATTGTACCAAAGGGGTAAGGGTCCCTCATGATGGGAAGACATGGTGACAGAGGTAGCTAGAGGAAGAGCAGAAGCTAAGCTCTACGTCTTCAAGTAGGCACAGGTAGCAAGAGAGTGACTCGAGATCCTGTAAGATTTAAGGACTCTCTAAGTCTGACACCAGTGACCTGTTTCCTCTGGCATAGCCACACCTTCTAAGAAATCCCAAAGCAGCTCCACCAACTGGGGACAAAATGTCCAAACTCTTGGAGCCTATGTGGAACATTCTCATTCAAACCATCACAGATCAGTTGTAGAACTTTGTAAAAGTCTCCAATTATTGCAAAAGAAGTGTTTTTGATGAGTGGTGACTGGCATATATGTCTGTAAATGTAAGGATCCTTATTTAGCACATACTAAGAAACTACCTTTGTCTATTGGCTATGTTTACTGGAAGTTTGTATTACTGTTTCAATTTCCTTATATGTTATGGGTCTGTTTAAAATGTTGTTCCTTTCTTGGTTTAGCTTTGGTGGTTCCCATGCTAAATAAATAAATAAAATCCATTTGTTTTAGAATTTCAAATTTAATAATCAGTTTTAAAAGTATTTCCTTATAATGCTATACATCTTTTTCATGTTGGTTGTAATATTTCCCCTTTCATCTCTGATTTTATTCATTTCGCTCCTTCTTTCTTTTGGTTAACTGTGCTTCAGGGTCTATCTTTTTAAAAATATTTTATATATTATTTTTATTTTATAAATGTATTGCCTGCATGTATATGAGTGCACCTGTGTTGTACAATGCCATGGAGGTCAGAATAGGGCTTTGGATTCCCCTGGAACTGGAGTAAGGATGGTTCATAGCTGCCATAGGAGTGCTAGGAATCAAACCCAGATCCTCTGCAAGAGCAGTCAGTGCTCCCAACCACTGAGCAATCTCTCCAGCCCTATCTTTTTATTTTTTGGTTTTTTTTTAACTTTTACAAAAACTTTACTGATAGTTTCATACACACATATAAGGTGTTTTGATCAAATCCATGCCCACTCCCTCCTCTCCAACACCTCCCATATCTCCAAAAAGACAAATGCACCAGATAATCCTTCTATTTCCTTGATAATTTTTTTATTTTTATGTGGCTTTTGGCTACTCTAACATTCCCCTCTCTGAAGAGATAACCCTAAAATCTTTTGAGGATTAGATACAAGCTCCAAAATGTTTTTGACATTTTTGGCCTTTGGAACAGAGTATGTTCCTAAGAGGCCCAAGGACATTTTGATTTTTAGCCAAGAAACTGGCTAATTTTCTTTGGTGTCTCTTTAACCTAACTGCCTATCCAATTCCTACCTCTTATTCTTATCATGCCATGCTCTCAAGGGCTTACCCAAATTGCCAATAGGGAATAGCAATGCAACTGCTCTGGCTTCTTCCATGCTGAACAGGGACAGTGAGGCAACTGGAGTACCCCTGCAGTGGGTCTATCTAAAAGACTCCTAAATTTCATAACTCTTATCTCTAAGGGGAAAAGAAAGTCCTTGAATCCTGAATAGCAGATGTGAAGGAGAAGTAAAGGCAAGAATAATTAGCATTACAAGTTTCTAGACAGGAAACTAGAAAAAAGTCAAGAAACAGGGCAATTTTCAAATGTTTGTATGAGAGTCCATTGGAATTTCTTGACAAGGGCTTCCAAAAGCATCCCTCTATTTGGTTCTTCCTCATTTTTCTTTTGCCTTCCAAGGCTGGACTCTAGAGTGATGGATTCAGGATTTGCTTTCAGGTATATTGAAAGCTATTGGAGTAGTTAGAATCAGTGTCAGTTTCCTCTCAAAGGCTTCTGAAATAGGGGAAGAAAACAAATTTATCCATCATTTTAGAATAGCTGGTTGTCTCCCTTAGCTACAGGTGTACACTACTGTATTGGAGACCAAGATTTGAGCTCTTACATCTCAGTGGCACTTTCTGGTTAGGAACAAAATCGTCAATGAGAAATAATTGCCTAAATAACTCTTTGTATAGACTTAAGCCTAATGTCTGGGAAGTGTAATCCCTTGAACTCTCAAAAATGTATACGGATGACTTTACTCTTTGGTTATACTTTCCTTTTGGGTGTTTAGGACCATACAGTTGGCCCAAATAAATCAATTTATTTATACACTTAAGGTCATTTGAGGATCTGTTCCTCAGGGGTCACATGGGTGGAGCTCAAGAGAGATGGGAGTTCATGGTAGCAAGGGAGAAATAGTGAAAATAGAGACACTTTAAATGGGGAAACCATCATGGTAGGTTTAGAGGGAGAGAGAGAGAGAGAGAGAGAGAGAGAGAGAGAGAGAGAGAGAAAGAAATAATGAGAGATGCCTTAGTGGTTAAGAACACATAACTGTCTATAACTCTAGTTCCAGGAGATCTGACAGCCTCTTCGGTCCTTGTGGACATTGGACTGCTTACATGCAAGAAATACACATATACACAGAAAATAAAAATAATTAAAAAAATGTAAAAAAAATTAAAAAGAAAATGCCCAGCTGGTTTAAAAAAAAACAGGGGGAACCATATTAGTTCAACAACCTAATGTCTAATTATACATACGGTATTTCTATATGAGTTCAAGTGTATACCTAAAGGTTACATAAGAAGAAACAGTGCCAGATAGGAGAAATTTTCCTTGAGTTGTTGGCCAGATGATCCAAGAGACCCCCAAAATTACACAGGCTATTGCCACAGCGCTTGATGAACTTGAAGGTAAGACCCTACTGCTGAAGACAGAACATACTTTGGACACAGGATTTGAAGTAACAGAGCTGGACCTGACCTGAAATCAATTTCCTTGAAGGCAAACTTTTTTTTTAATTTAAATTTTTTTTTTACAATTAACGTTACAGTTTTAACAATATACAAAATATTACAGTAATTCAGATTTTTTGGCACAATGATTACAGATTTGATAAATACATTTTATATCTCATAATAGCGATGAGGATTATACAAAAGCTATTAAAACAATTATGAGAATAAATTCTATCGT